>NW_027252779.1:3717627-4017627 GCF_044704955.1 Pristiophorus japonicus
TCGGTTCTCCATCTCCGGGTCGCTATGGTTCTCACTACTCAAACTCTTGAGTCGCTTTCGGGCTCTGCTGGCCAGTAAAATACGTCTGACGGTGAAATAATTAAATAAGGCCACTAAAGTAAAAGGAAGCCAAACTCGCCATGTGCTGTGAAACCAGAGGTACGCTACACCTAGAGGTGCAGAAAAAAAATGTACATTTGATCGGCAGCCCCACTCTACATTGTTAATTATTTTCTCTGTTTCATATGCAAAGAATACGGGGATATCCTTTAATAAGACCAGAACAGAGAACATTGTTATAACCGCAATTGCAGTTATGTCGGTGCAATATTTTGCTTTAAACTTCTGGCAGCAGATAACTATAAATCGGTCAAATGTGAAGGAGACAGTGAACCAAACAGACCAATCGAAAGTGACAACATTCATGAATAAAATGAGTTTACACACGCGAGTATGGGACAGGAAGGAAAGTGGAAAGTGATAACTTAAAATATAATACAATATTACGTTAAATATCATGACCAGTAGATCAGCTGTAGCCATGGCCACCATGTAGACAGAGATACATTTGGAAAGGCCACAGTTTCCTCGGGAGAGAATCACAATTGTCACCAAGTTCGCTGTGAGAGAGAAGAGAGACATAATATTCCAGTATCTGATTGAAATATACTTGGAGATACAAGTTGACAGCATTTTATTCCTTTCAGTACGATTATCACCAAGGAGGAAGGTGAGAACTGCATCACTATTAGAGCCATTACCTGTGAAACCCATTGACACAATTTAATGAGGCGCTGCACCGATCACTCTGCACGGGGTGACAAGAGCAGCAAACAATCTGCTACGATCATTGTGCTGGAGCTTCAAATAACAATTTAACTTCATTAAGGTTATCATGTTAAGGGTAACACGGGAACTGTGAACACATGGTTCATGTGTTGGTCCAGTCAATGCTGAATGTACTGACATCAGGGTTACACGTTACTTTGTCCAATCGTGCAATCTGAACAGTGAGACAGTTAACACCGATTAACAAAAAAAAAACACATTACAATAGCTCACCAGGGACACCAACGGCAGCGAGAATCGGGAAATAAATCTCTTTTAAAAGTAGAATAGCTGGTCGCCCCATTTTCTGAGAGAATCCTTTCGGGGCTGAAATACTCTGTATAGTGCTGGGCGGATGCTGTGTTAGGGATTCTATATTTATTCTCACATCAATCCGCCAGGGGTTCAATTATGTTAAATCATAATTTGCATTATTTCCAGGCAGTTAACAAACAGACTTAATTAGATTGTTTTTTTTGGCTGAAATATCAAATTAAGAGAATGTGTCAAATTGTTATTGGACAGTTTAAAAATTAGGTAATTAATTTATTGTACACAAGTAGAATATTAAATCGCTCACTACTTGTGCGACCCTATTCCTACAGTTATGTTTGTAGACAACAATAATCAAGTGCCCCATTATTAAAGGCAGGAGGGGTGGCACACTCCACAAACTTTTCAAGTCCACCCTTGTTTTTTCCTACACGCCTGGTGAATGCTGCTCCTCTGGTAGTAATTGTCCGGAAACTGTCCTTGATTCGCTCCTCGTGCACCAACTCGTCCAGTTGGTAAAATAGTCCAACAGCATTCGAGTTGACGGTCGTTTTCCGGTCCTGGTGGTGCCTGGCACTTACCCAGAGAGACGGTGCTCTTGCTACACTACTGGCAACCTGCACTTACAACAGAGGTGAAGGTACCCCTCTGTACTGGTGGTACGTACACCTACACTAGATGTGACCCTTCTCCTCCTGTACTTGTGGTACCTACACCTATATTAGAAGTGACCCTGCTCCTTCTGTACTGGTGGCAACTACACCTACGCTAGAGGTGATCCTGCTCCTCCTGTACTTGTGGTACCTACACCTATATTAGAGGTGACCCTGCTCCTCCTGTACTGGTGACACCTACGCCTACACTAGAGTTGACTGTGATCCTTCTATACTACTAGAACCCTACACCTACACAAGAGGCAACACCGCTCCTCCTGTACTGGTGTCTACCTGCACCTACACTACAGATGACTGGATTCGTCCTGTACTGATGGTACCAATACGTACACTAGTGTTGACCCTGCTCCTCCTGCACTACTCATACCCTACGCCTATACATGTGGTGACTGTGCTGCACCAATATTACTGGTACTCTGCACTTACACTAGAGGTGACCATGCTCCTCCTATACTACTGGTATGCGACACCAAACCTAGAGTTGATTGTACTCCACCTATACTACTGGTAACCTGCACTTACACTAGAGTTGACCCTGCTCCTCCTATACTACTGGTAGCCTACACCTACACTGGAGGTGAACCAGCTGCTCCTATATTTCTGGTACCCTGCTCTGACATTAGAGCTGACCAGGCTTCGGCTGTACTACTAGTACCCTACACCTACACTAGACATGACTGTGCTCTTCCTATACTACTTGGACCCTACACTTACACTCGAGGTGACCCTCCTCCTCTTGTAGTGGTTTTACCTCCAGCTACACTCAAGGCGACCCTGCTCCTCTTATACTACTGGAACCCTCCACTTGCACCAGAGGTGACAGTTCTCCGCCTCAATAACTGCTACCTGCACCTACACGAGATAAGATTCTGCTCCTCCTATTTTACTGCTACCCTGTAGTTACACTGGAGATGACCATACTCCTCCTGTAGTGGTGGTACCTCCGGCTACACTAGAGGTTACCCTGCTCCTCCTATACTACTGGTACCCTGCACCTACACTACAGGTGAGCATACTTGTCTTGTATGGGTGGTGCCTGGCACTTGCACGATAGGCGACTGTGTTCTTCCTGCACTGGTGGTACACTACACTTACACTAGATGTGACATTGCTCCTCCTGTACTAGTTGTGACATTACACTTACACTGGAGGTGACCTACTCCTCCAGTACAAGTGGTGCCCTGCACTTACACTAGATTACATTGTTCCTCTTGTACTGGTGTTAGCCTGCACTTAAAGTGGAGGTGACCATGCTCCTCCTATACAACTGGTACCCTGCAGTTACACTAGAGTTTACGATGCTCCTCCTGAAATAATGGCACCGTGTACTTACCCTGGAGGTGACCGAACTCCTCCTGAACAAGTGGTACCCTGCACTTTAACTGGAGGTGAGCGTGCCCTTTCTGTACTGGTGGCACCTAACCTACACTAGATATGACAGTGCACCTCCGGCACTAATGGTAGCCTGCACTTACAGTGGAGGTAACAAACCTCCTCCTATAATACTGCTACGCTGCACTTAAACTGGAGCTGACACTGTTCCTCCTATGCTACTGTTACTGTGCACTTACAATAGAGATGACCATGCTGCTTCTGTGTAAGTGGTACCCTACATTTATACTGGAGTTGACGTTCCTCCTCCTCTATCAGTGGTGCCCTACACTTACACTGGAGGTAACCGTGCTCCTTCTGTACAATTGGTGCACTACAATTACACTGGAGGTGAAGGTGCGTATCCTGTATGAGGAGTGCCCTGCAGTTACACTGGAGGTGACCATGCTCCTTCTGTACCAGTAGGGCCCTGCGTTTACACTGGAGGTAACCGTGCTCCTCCTAAACAAGTGTTACTCTGCACTTATGCTAGAGGTTAAATTGCTCCTACTGTACCGGTGGGGCCCTGCTCTTACTCTTGAGCTGAGTATACTGCTTCAGTACTGGTGGTGCCCTGCTCTTCCACGAGGGGTTACTGTGATGCTCCGGTACTACTTGCACCCTTCAAGTATAATAGAAGTGTCCATGCCCTGAAGCTTTTACTAGCGTGCCTACATTTGAACGTGCCTCGGTGGGAATAGCGGTAACACCACACTTCTCCGAGTATTGACAGTGCTCTGACGGAACTAGTGCTGTCCCTCCACTGACACTAGCTATGCATGGGCTCCTCCTGCACAAGTGGTTCTCCGGCACCCACCACAGGTGATTAATCTTCAGTGCTAGTGGTATCCTGCAATTACATGATATGTGACCGTGCTCCTCCTAAATTACTGGTAATCGTCAACCTTCACTAGAGGTGAGCGTGCTCCTCCAGTACTGGCGGAACACACTGGAGAGAGGTGTACATGTGAAAAGTGATGGTGTGATTCCGGATTCCGCACACTGACGACACCCAGCACTACCTCATCACCAACTCTGCCGGACGATCCATTGTCACTGCATGTCCGACATCCAGTACGGGATCAGCACAAATTTCCTCCAACCAATTAATTGTCTTCGGTCCCCGCCACAAACCCCGCTCGCTAGCCATAGACTCCAAACCACACTCTACACTGAAATGATTGTGCACCTCTGGTCCTGCTGGGACCCACACTTACACTACCTGTGACCGTTCTACTCCTGTATTAGTGGCAACTACACTGACACTAGAGGTTTTCACGCTAATGCGTTATTACTCGCACCACGACATTAATAATAGACGTGAACTTGATCCACCGGTACTGGTGAAAGTTAATTTTCGTCATAGGCGGTCCCTCGAACGAGGAGGACTTGCATTCACGGGTTCACAGGTATTTCGATGAAAAACACGATGTTTCAGTCCTGAACTCCAATTGAGGGGGAGGAAGATGCCTGTGCATTATATTTTTTTTTGGCGTGTGGTGACTGTTGCACACCAGCCACCACACGGGCTTGACAGAGCTAGGTCTTAGTCCAGTTTAAGGGTTAACCAAGACGACTGGAGACCTGCTCTGCTGCATTGACCTGTTGTGCACACATTTTGCAGTGTGGGCTGGCCGGTGCTGTCCCTTGGCCCGCAGCCCTTCTGGCCCCCGTACCAGCATCTGTCGACCCTCCACCCCAAACACATGCTGCTCCCCCGCCCCGACCTTCCCATTCCTCTGTACCTGGGTCTTACCGATGTTCCTGCTCACGCACTAAAACGGCGACCAGGGTTTTGATGACGTCACCCAGTCGCCCATCTCAAAATCCTTGGTGCAACTCGCGCTGGAGTTTGAAGTGGTATGCTGCTCCAGCTCTTTTATAACACGACCTGCGGAGCTTTTCACTCTCAGGTTGGAGGCCACGATGTCCCAGCCCAGCCACTCCAGCTCTTTACAGCCCGTTCTCTCGCACGTCGGGGGGCAACGATGTCGCAGGCCGGCCGCTCCAACTCGTTTATAGCCCGAACTGCGGAGCTGTTCTCTCGCAGGACGGGGGGCCACGATCTAATGCTACATTTACACTGGAGTTGGCCGTGCTCCTCCTATACCACTGGTACCATGCACTTACACTGCAGGTGACCAAGCTCCGACTCTACTACTGATAGCCTGCACTTACAGTGGAGGTGACACTGCTTATCCTGTGGTATTGGTGTCCTTCACTTACACTGGAGGTAGAACCATAGCCTGCACCGCCATTCAATGAGTTCATGGCTGAACATGCAACTTCAGTACCCCATTCCTGCTTTATCACCATACCCCTTGATTCCCCTAGTAGTAAGGACTTCATCTAACTCGTTTTTGAATATATTTAGTGAATTGGCCTCAACCACTTTCTGTGGTAGAGAATTCCACAGGTTCACCACTCTCTGGGTGAAGAAGTTCCTCCTCATCTCAGTCCTAAATGGTTTCCCCCTTATCCTTAGACTGTGTCCCCTGGTTCTGGACTTCCCCAACTTTGGGAACATTCTTCCTGCTTCTAACCTGTCTAACCCCGTCAGAATTTTAAACGTTTCTATGAGGTCCCCTCTCATTCTTCTGAACTCCAGTGAATACAAGCCCAGTTGATCCAGCCTTTCTTGATAGGTCAGTCCCGCCATCCCGGGAATCAGTCTGGTGAACCTTCGCTGCACTCCCTCAATAGCAAGAATGTCCTTCCTCAGGTTAGGAGACCAAAACTGTACACAATACTCCAGGTGTGGCCTCACCAAGGCCCTGTACAATTGTAGCAACACCTCCCTGCCCTTGTACTCAAATCCCCTCGCTATGAAGGCCAACATGCCATTTGTTTTCTTAACCGCCTGCTGTACCTGCATGCCAACCTTCAATGACTGATGTACCATGACACCCAGGTCTCGTTGCACCTCTCCTTTTCCTAATCTGTCACCATTCAGATAATAGTCTGTCTCTCTGTTTTTACCACCAAAGTGGATAACCTCACATTTATCCACATTATACTTCATCTGCCATGCATTTGCCCACTCACCTAACCTATCCAAGTCGCTCTGCAGCCTCATAGAATCCTCCTTGCAGCTCACACTGCCACCCAACTTAGTGTCATCCGCAAATTTGGAGATACTACATTTAATCCCCTCGTCTAAATCATTAATGTACAGTGTTAACAGCGGGGGCCCCAGCACAGAACCTTGCGGTACCCCACTAGTCACTGCCTGCCATTCTGAAAAGTCCCCATTTACTCCTACTCTTTGCTTCCTGTCTGACAACCAGTTCTCAATCCATGTCAGCACACTACCCCCAATCCCATGTGCTTTAACTTTGCACATTAATGTCTTGTGTGTGACCTTGTCGAAAGCCTTCTGAAAGTCCAAATATACCACATCGACTGGTTCTCCCTTGTCCACTCTGATCATGCTCCTCCTCTACTACTGATAGCCTGCACTTAAACTGGAGGTGACACAGCTCATCCTGTAGTACTGGTACCCTGCACTTATACTGGAGGTGACCGTGCTCCTCCTGTACTACTGATACCCTGCACTTAGACTGGAGGTGACACTGCTCATCCGTTATTAATGGTACCCTGCACTTACACTGGAGGTGACACTGCTCATCTTGTAGTACTGGTACCCATCACTTACACTGGAGGTGACACTGCTCATCCTGTACTACTGTTACCCTGCACTTACACTGGAGGTGACCGTGCTCCTCCTATACTATTGATACCCTGCAGTTACACTGGAAGTGATCGTGCTCCTCCTATACCACTGGTACCATACACTTACACTGGAGGTGACCCTGTTCCCACTATAGTACTGGTACCCTTCACTTACACTGGAGGTGACCAAGCTCCGACACTACGACTGATAGCCTGCACTTACAGTGGAGGTGACACAGCTCATCCTGTAGTATTGGTGTCCTTCACTTCCACTGGAGGTGACCATGCTCCTCCTCTACTACTGATAGCCTGCACTTACACTGGAGGTGACACAGCTCATCCTGTAGTACTGGTACCCTGCGCATACACTGGAGTTGACACTGCTCAGCCTGTGCTACTGACACCCTGCACTCACACTGGACGTGACCGTACTCCTCCTGTACTACTGGTACCCTGCACCTACACTGGAGGTGTCACTGCTCACCCTGTAGTAATGGTACCTACAATTACACTGGAGGTGACCGTGCTCCTCCTACACTATTGGTACCTGCACTTACACTGGAAGTGACCATGCTGCTCCTATAGTACTGATACCCTTCACCTACACTGGAGGTGCCACTGCTCATCCTGTACTACTGCCTCTACACTGGAGGTGACCATGCTCCTCCTATACTGGTTTTACAGTGTACTTACACTCGAGGTGACTTTGCACCTCCTGTACTGGTGCTGCTCAGAACTTACTCTGGAGGTGACAGTGTTGCTCTGATACAATTGATGCACTGCTCTTACACTGAAGGCACCAGGGCTCCGGTACTGCTGGCACCCACACTTATACTAGCTGTCAACGTTCCACTCCTGTATGAGTGACATCTATACTAATATTAGAAGTGACCGTGCCTCACCATTTATGCTCGCACCACTACATTTATACGAGAGGTAACCGTGCTCTTCCGGTACTGGTGGCAGCTACATTTACATTAGAGGTGACCGTGTTTCTCCGGTACTGGTGCTGCCCTACACTTAAAATATAGATGACCTTGCTCCTCCAGTACAGGTGGCAGATGCACTTAGAATATAGGTGATCGTGCTTCTCCGGCACTGCTGGCACAGCTACATTTAGACGAGAAGTGAACGTGCTCCTGCGGTATTAGTGGTACGCAACACTTGTTTCATTCAAGGTATGTGGGCGCCGTTGGCAAGGCCCACATTTAATGCCCACAACTAACTGCAGTTGAGAAGGAGGTGGTGAGCAGCTTATTGAACCGCTTCAGTCGGTGTGGTGAAGATACTGCCATAGTACTGTTAGGGAGGGAGTTACATGATGTTGGCGCAACCGCAATGAAGAAGCGGCCACATATATCCAAGTCATGGATGGTTTCAGGTTTGGAGGAGAACTTGGACATGGTGGTGTTGTCCTGCGACTACTGCCCTTGTCCTTCTGGTGGTAGAGGTTGCGGGCTTTGGAGGAACTATTGAAGAAGCCTTAGCAAGTTTTGCAGTTCATCCTGGAAACGGTACAGACTGCATCCACGGTGCGCCAGTGCTGGACGGCATGCATTAAGGGGGAGGATCGGGAATCAATCAAAAGAGCTGCGGTGTCATGAATTGTGTCGAGCCTCTTGACTGTTGTTGGAGCTGCACGCATTCAGCTAATCGGAGAGAATTTCACCTCACTCCAGACTTAAAACATAAGAGAATAAGAAATTAGAGCAGGAGTCGGCCATACGGCGGCTCGAGCCTGCTCCGCCATTCAATAAGTTCATGGTTGATCTGATCGTGGATTCAGCTCCACTACCCCACCCGCTCCCATAACCCTTTATCAGCTAATCGTTTAAGAAGCTATCCATTTCTGTCTTAAATTTGTTCAATGTTCCAGCTTCCACAGCTCTCAGTAGCAGTGAATTCCACAGATTTACAACCCACTGAGAGAAGAAATTTCTCCTCATCTCTGTTTTAAATGGGCGGCACCTTATTCTAAGATCATGCCCTCTAGTTCTCGTCTCCCCTATCAATGAAGTATCCTCTCTGCATGCACCTTGTCAAGACCCCTCATAATCTTATACATTTCGAGAAGATCACCTCTCATCATTCTGATTTCCAATGAGCAGAGGACCAACCTACTCAACCTTTCCTCATAAGTCAACCCCCTCATCCCCGGAATCAACCGAATGAAACTTCTCTGAACTGCCTCCAAAGCAAGTATATTCTTTCATAAATGTGGAAACCAAAATTGCACGTAGTATTCAAGGTGTAGCCTCACCAATACATTAAATAGCTTTTACAAGACTTCCCTGCTTTTATACTCCATCACTTTGCAATAAAGGCCAGCATTCCATTGGCCTTTCTGAAAACTTGCTGTACCTGCATACTATCCTTTTGCGTTTCATGTACTTGTGCCTTGTAGAAAGTGGATAGCATTTGTGGAGTCAGATGCTGAAAGCTGCATTAGACCAATTCTGAAACCTGCTCTTGTTGCCACAGTACTTAGGTGGCTGATCCAGTAAAGTTTATTTTCAATGGTGACCCACAATATGTTGATGATTGGGAATTCGGCGAAGGTAATACCGATGAATGTCAAGGATGGTGGTTAGCCTCTCAGTTATTGGCAATGGTCATTGCCTGGCACTTGTGTGGCGTGAATGTTACTTGCCACTATTAATTTCAAGCCTGGCTATCGTCCTGGTCTTGCTGCAGGCGGGCATGGACTGTTTCATTTTCTGAGGAGTTGCGAATGGAACTGCACACTGTCTAATCTTCAGCGAACATTCCCACTTCTGAACTTAGTGTGGAGTGAAGATTATTGATGAAGTAGTTGAAGATGATTCGGTCTTGGCGAACTCCTACAGCGATGTCCTAGGGCTGACATGTTTGGCGTCCGAAAGCTACAACCATTCTCTTTGTGCTAGGTATGACTCCAGCTGGTGGAGAGTGTCCCTCTAATTTCATTGATCAATTTAATTAGGGCGCTTGCTGTCGCAATCGGTTCAATGCTGTATTGAATTCAAGGGCAGACCCTCTCACCTCATCTCTGCAATGAAATTATTTTGCCCAGTTCGGTAACAAAGGCAACCTGAGGATTGGTGAGTAGTGTGGATTCATCGTAGAATAGTAGAATGATTACAGCACGAAAGAAGGATATTCAGCCCTTCGAGCCTGTGCTGGCTATTTGCAAGAGCAACTCAACTAGTTCTACTGCAGCGTACCTTCCGCATAGCCCTGCAAAGGTGTTCCTTTTAGCGACTTATCAATATCTCTTTTGAAAGCCAAGATTGAGTCTGCCTCCAACATCCTTTTACTAAGCGCAATCCAGATAATAGCCACTCGCTGCGTGAAACAGATTTTTCTTATGTTGGCTTAGGTTACTTTGCCAAATCATCTTAAATCTGCATTCTCTGTTTTTCGACCCTTCTGCAAATGGGAACAGTTTTTCTCTGTCTGCTCTGTCCAAATCCCTCCTGATTTTAACACTGCTATCAAATCTCCTCTCAATCTTCTCTGCTCTAAGGAGAATAACCCCAGCTCCTCCAATCGATGCACGTAACTGAAGTCACTCCTCCCTTTTCCGAACCATCTCTAGCGCCTTCACATCCTTCCTAAAGTGCGCTGGCCAGAATTGGACACAATACTCCAACTGGGGCTGAACCAATGTTATACACAGGATTATCATATTTTCCATAAGCTTTTTTAACTACTTTCACAACCGGCCCTACCAACTTAAACTATTTGTGCACATATAACCGCAAGTATTCCGGTCTTGCACCCTCTTTAGGATTGAACCCTTTTTATATATTGTCCCGCCTCATTCTTCTACCAAAATGAATCATTCACACTTTACTGCATTTAATTGCATCTGCCACATTTCCACACATTCCCCCAGCCAGGTTTGTCCTCTTGAAGTTTATCCTCATCCTCCTCACGGTTGAATAATCACCGAATGTCACCTGCAAATTTTGAAATTGTACGCTGTTGTCCCAAATCATTCAGAAAGCGTGTGACTCTGTATGCGTCTGGCAGCGGGAATTTCGGAGTGGTTGAGAAAGACGCCACAAAGACAGTGGTCCTGTCCAACATGTACAGTATACTCGCTAGCTGTGAGGAAAAGGAGAAAGACTGCAGTGTGGATAGACAGAATGCAGGCAAAGGCAGTCCAATGTTGGGGGTACAGAGAGCCCGACAGAAATGTGTTAGTGAAAGGGTAATATAATTAGCGGGGTACAGAGCGTCCTCTGAGAATCCGGAAGGGTGTGTGCAAATATTTTTGTTGCAATCAGAAAATCAACTGCCCCTGATTAAAGTGGGGGCCGGGGGGGAGGTCGGGTGGGTAACACTCTAAAACACTTTTCAAGTGCCCTCTTTTTTTATACCTGGAGCCAGGATAAGGTTCATCGCACCTCGGCTGGAGAACAACTTGGAAAGGGAGTGGTAAATCCAGTTGACGTGTTCCATCCTGCAACAAACGACTTATTGTAGGAACAGGGAGGAGCTCCTGCTGAAAGTTAGGCACTACGTTAAAAATTAGGATCTCGAGGATAATAATCTGTGGATTAGTGCCCGAGCCACGTGCAAAACGGCATTGAAGCAGACAATTATGGAGAATTCACACGTAGCTGAAGGGCTGGCGTGAGAAAGATGCGTTCCTTTCCATGGGTCACTTGCATTCTTTCTTTGACACGAAGGAGCTGTACTGATGTGACCGGCTCCACCAGAACTGGGAAGAGTCCCGTGTCTTAGTGGAAAAGGTAAATAATACGGTGGCAAAGGCATTAAACTAGTAAGATGCAGCAAGGGATCTACGAGAACCGTAATTAATCGGAAAAAACAGGAAAGGAGTGCATAGGAAAAAATTAAGGAAGGGAGGAAATTAATGGCAAATAAATTAAAAGAGTTATAGAACAGGAAACGAAAAATATGGTTAAACATAAAATGAGTGGGAATTCTATTAAAAGTGATTTAAACTCTCAGCACAACAATGCACACCATGTCTGTAATAAAACAGGGAAGCTGGAGACTAATAATGTGTTGCGAGGAACCAGACATAGTCGGGATTACTGAGACATAGCTGCAGAAAAAAACATTCCCGAGGGGACGCATGGCCTAGTCCTGCTCCTATTTCTTATTTTCTTACCAAATCCACAGTCCACGCAAATATATTATCCCCAAACGCAGGAGCCCAAATTTTATGCAATAACCTATTTTGTGACATCATTTCGAATGCTTTCTGAAAATCCCAATGAAGTGTATCCACTGGATCTTCTTACTTACCCACATAAATCCATGTTAACGCTGCCCAATCATATTATAAGTATATAAGTTGCCACGCTCCTAATGATAGATTTGAACATTTCCTCTATTATTGGTGTCAGACTAACTGGCCTATAGTGCCACTGTTTTATCTCTCCTAGCTGTATTCTTTGGTCTGTTTACCTATGACACCTCCCAATGTACGAGGTCCATTTAGAGTCCAGGGAATTTTACAAGAACACAACCAATGCATTCACTATCTCTGCAGACACCTTATAGAGAGCCCTAGGATATAGGCCTTCAGGTCCAGTGGGTTAGTTGGCGTTTAGTTCCATTAATATCTCAATGATTATTTCATTAGCAACTCTAATTTATTGGATTTCCTCATTCTCACTAGACCCCTGGTTCCCCAATATCTACAGATAATTTTGTTTAAGTGTATTCTTCCATAGAGACAGATCCAAATTATTTGTTTAATATCTCTGCCATCTCCTTATCCCCCCATGATAATTGCATCTGTCTCTGTGACACATGTTTACTATCACTAATTTCTTCCATTTGCATATGTATATCATTTCTACAATCTGTTTTTAGGATTTTGCTCGTTTAATTCTGTATATCAATGCGTGCAGCATCAGATATAATTTAGAAGCTTAAATTCATCGTAAAATTTATGATATTTTATCCATTGCAGAGACATGGTTACATATTGGGAATGATTGAGAAATTAGAATTGCAGATTATAGGATGTTTGGAAGGGTCAAGAAACGTAGGCCCAATTACAGTAGCAGAAAGAACAGTTTCAGTAAAGGGCGATCAAGTACTGGGAACACTATTCTTAGAGGTAAGGGACAGTAAAGCATGCACGACTCTAGTGTGAGCAGTCAATAAAACTCCTGAAAATAGTGATGCAATTGGATGTAGTAAACAGAGCAATTAGTGAAGCATGTTGCAAAGCAATGTCTTATAAAGGGAGATTTTATTTTTAACGCAGACTGGGAAAAACAAAACAGCTCAAGTAGTAAAGTCAATAAATGTAATAATTCAGGAAATTTTTCAAGAATAGGCTATCTTACAATCAACACGAGCATAGGTCGATTTAACGGCAAGGAATCATCCGGTTATTGCAAGGAATATTAGGTTTGAGAGGTGGAAAGTCGCATCTTAACTCAATGTTTACATTTAATTAAGACAAACGTCTGTGCAATGGGATTTGATCAGAGGAAACTAAATTTAACTCTTAATGGATAAACTTAAAGACAAACAGATAGATGTGTGAAAATAATTATTCGACAAGACACAACAAACAGCACGTGCCCCTAAACGGCCAATAACTGCTTATGTGGTTAAGCAACCATGGCCACCAAATGAGGCAACAGAGCGTATCAAGCTAAAAAATGTACGTTGACAAATGCATAGAGCAGTGAAAATCCAGCATTCTATGAGCGGTGTTGAAACCTGAAAAGAGATGCAAAACATGTAACGAGAGGTGAGAAAACGGAAGCTGAAATATCAAATTTAACAGCAAAAGATTTTTATGAATATATTAAGAGAAAATATTCGAAAGGAGAAAGTGGGATCTTAAAGACAATGCAAGCGAGATTACACTGAGTAAGTGGCAGAATTGTTAAATGAGTATTACTTGTGCAATTTACAGTGGAAGTGGACAGCAAAATAAGTTATCAGAAGGTATCTAAAACAAATCGTGGGGAGGAACTTAGTGGATTTAATATAAGTAAAATGGAAATAATGGGCTATAATGTATACAAATCTGCATGAGTTGATGGTTTCCGTCCCAAAGTATTAAAATAAATAGGTGAAGAAATTGCATATTTGTTACGTGCATTTCGAAAGCTCTCTAGATTGGGTTGGAATAGAAGATCGCAAATGTTACTCCATTATTGAAGAAGAGAGGAAAGCAAAAGGTAGGTAATACAGACTGATCCGTTTAACATCAGTTGTAGGAAATTTCATTGATTCGATTATCAGACAGGCGTGACTGAAAAATGAGGCAAGAATGAGCTGCTCAAATAAAAGGAGCATGAATGGGCGACGGCAACCGTGTCTGACAAATCTAATTTAATTTATTGACGAGGTCATTAACATGGTGGACAATGACGTGTCCATGGAAGCTGTCCACTTGGGTATTTAGACAGCATTTCAAAATGTTCCCCAAAGAAGAATATTAACAAAATAGAAATTGAAGTTAATCTTGTGACAGGGGTTTGTCATTGGTTATCAGATAGGAGATAGAGATTTACTTTGAAGGGAATTTTCTATAATTGGCCGGATTTGATTTGTGGTGTTTTTTAGGGATGTGTGCTGCTGCCACAGTTTTTAACCATATATATTATTGGCTTATATTAAGGAATAGAGCGGTGTATATCCAAGTTTGCACGACACTTAGTTAGGAGGTAAATTACCCTGTGTAGTTTGACGTAGGAAATTACAAAAGGACGGAATCTGAATAGAGTGGAAAAATGTATTTCAAATAGAGCTGACCATGGTGGAATGTGAAACCATCCACTTTGGATCTGAGAAATACAAATTGAAATACCTTATCAATGCTGACAGACGCGTTGATGCTGATGAGAAAACCGATTTCGGTCTCCATGTAGACAAATTAATAAAATCTAGGTCACAGTTACAAAAATTAGCAAAACTGTCAATGGAATGCAATCGCTTTTCTCCAAGATTTTGAATATAAAAATGACCACAACGTGCTTTCGTTTTATTTAATGATGGTGAGACTTAGTTTTGGGCACCGAATATCAGGAAAAATAAATAATCCTTATATCAGACACAGTGCAGCTTCACCACAGTTATACACGTGTTCAATTATGAGTGCATGTTGCATAAACTGGCTTGTATTTCCTTGTGGTTAAACAGTTGAGGGTTCAACATATCGAAACATTTTAATTCATAAACGTATTCAAAAGGGTAGATACATAAAACGTATTTCCTCTAAAGTAGAAATACAGAATAAAAATTTCAACGGACAATCTGCTTATCTGTGAATGTCCTATTTTATTTGCATAAAAAATGTTGAACCTGATGAAGTCAGTAAGTAACTCGAGTCTGTGCCGCCATTCAATCACATCAGCAGTAATCTGTACCTTAAATCCTCTTGCACACCTTTGTTCCGTATCTTCTGATACCCTTATGTAAAGAAACACCTGTCCATTTGTGTCTTCAAAATTTGCGATGTCCAGCATCAATGACCTTTTTAGGAGGCGAGTTCCAGAATCCCAATAACCTTTGTGTGAAAAGATGCTTCCTGATCTCATTCCTAAATGGCCTCGCTCTAATTCAAAGATTATGCCCAGAGAGAGGAAATGTTCTGTCTCCGAGCTCGCAGCACATGGACCAGACAAGATGGAAAATTGTACAGCATTGCAAAACCTCAGTTATTTTGCCCAGTTCTGGGCGCATTACTTTCGGACGAATGTGGCGGAGGCGATGGAGACGGTGCAAAATGGATTCACTCGAATCATACAGTGATGACAGGCTTCAGTTATTAAGGAAATAAGGCAAAGTGAAATAAGAATGTTAAGAGACATTCTGAAACGCGTGTTCAAATATTCAGAAGATCTGCTGGGAAATTCGGCAACTAGAGGGCATTAACATAGTCTCACCAGCAAAAATAATTTGAGATTGTAAGATGCTTATTTTAGGACGATTATATGTTATAACCTGGAATGCCTTAACATGAACAATGGAGGAAGCAGAATTCATAATACGATTCATAAGTGAAGTGAAGAAATAATGAAAAATAAAAAAGGAGCAGGAGGAAGGGTTGGGGAAATAGAACTAAATATATACCGCTTTCAGAGAGCCAGCAGAGGAACGATGGGCTGAATGATTATAATGTGGATATAACGTGCATAATGTGGATAAATGTGAGGTTATCCACGTTGGGGGCTAAAAGGCGAAGACAGAATATCATCTGAATGGTGGCAGATTAGGAGAAGAGGAGATGCAATGAGACCAGGGTGTCATGGCTCATCAGTCGTTGAAAGTTGGCGTACAGATACAGCAGGTGGTAAAGAAGGCAATTGGTATGTTGGCCTTCATAGCTATGGGATTTGAGTATAGGATCAGGGAGCTCTTACTGTAGTTGTACAGGGCCTTGGTGAGGCCTCACCTGGAACATTGTGCTCAGTTTTGGTCTCCTACTCTGAGGAAGGACGTTCTTGCTATTGAGGGTGTGTCGCGAAGGTTCACCAGACTGATTCCCGGGATGGCCGGACTGATATATGAGGAGAGATTGGATCAACTGGTCCTTTATTCACTGGAGCTCAGAAGGATGAGAGGGGATCTCATAGAAACATACAAGATTCTGACGGGACTGGACAGGTTAGATGCAGGTAGATTGTTCCAGATGTTCGTGAAGTCCAGAAGCAGGGGGCACAGTCTTAGGATAAGGGATAGGCCATTTAGGACAGAGATGAGAAGAAACATCTTCACTCAGAGAGCTTTTAACCTGTGGAATTCCCTGCCGCAGAAAGTTGCTGATGTCATTTCATTGGCTGTATTTAAGAGGGAGTTAGATATCGTCCTTACGGCTAAGGGGATCAAGTGGTATGGAGAGAAAGCAGGAAAGGGGTAATGAGGGAATGTTCATCCATGATCTTATCGAATGGTGGTGCAGGCTCGAAGGGCCGAATGGCCTACTCCTGCACCTATTTTCGATGTATCTATGTTTTACGTTATGGACAGTAAAAGTCTGTGATTTTTCAGTTCATGATTCTGTGGACAGGAAATGTACTCTGCAGCTCAATCGACTCACAACAGTACGTGTAAGCCTCGTTTTCACAATGGAAGTGCGACTTTAATGCACCCTGCGTTAGTGATCAGTTCATGAGAATGCTCCAGATTGAATGATCAATGCAACCAATGCATCAGTCCTATTGATGAGGTTGTTCCAATTTGAATGATTGATGCAGCCATGGTTATATTCCAATATAGAGAATGCCCCCAAATTGAACAACAACACAAACTTATAATGGTGTAGGGATTTAATGTAATAAAACTTCTCAGGACATTCACATCAGGCTTAATCACTGCAAACTCCGGCAGCTGCACAGCCCCCGAGATGTCTACGCTCCTCTAATTCTGCCGTCCTGACCATCCCTGATTGTTATCATCATAGGCAGACCCTCGAAGTAAGGATGACTTGCTTCCAAGCCAAAAAGCGATGAGTTCACAGGTCTTTCAATGAAAGACCGAATATTCCCGTTCCCGAACTATGTTTTGAAGGGTGGAAGATGCCTGTGCTGGATTTTTTTAACGTTTGCTGGCCGTTGCACACCAGCCACCACACGGGCTTGACAGAGCTTGCTCTTGGTCCAGTGGAAGGAATAACCAAGACGACTGCAGACCTGCTCTGCTGCACAAAACTTGCACATATCGCAGTGTGGGCTGGCCCGTGCTGCCCCTAGTCCCTCGCCTCTCGTGGGCCTCGGTAATTTCGCTCTATGAACTCTTGCCGATTCTTCGCCCCTCCTGTTGTGCCTGTCCCCACTGCAATCAGCAACCTGGCTTCACAGCTGTCGCCCTCCTGCAGCGGCACGCGCATCTCTCAGCAGTGGCCTGCCATCGCACGCTGCTCCCTGTAATGGACCCGGCCTGCTGATGGTCTTGCAGGCCGGTACGAAGCCGATTTCCAGCTCATACGTTACACACGTAAACCTGTTTGTAATCGCTCAACTATTGGTGATCTTGCCTACAGCTACCTTGGCCCTAACCTCTGGAACTCCCTGCCTAAATGTGTTCGCCTCTCCCTCTCTTTCCTCATTCAAAATGCTACTTAAGCCATAACTATTTGATCAAACTGTTTGTCAGCTGCGCTAATTTCTACTTATGTGGCTCAGTGCCAATGTTTTAAATCGCATATGCTCGTGTGAATCGATTGGGAAGATTTGCTGTGTTAAATGTGCTGTATAAATACAAGTTGTTTGTGTTAGCAAACAAAATTCGACACCGAGATATATATAAGGTGATTTTAGAGACAGCGACCTAAACCATGTTCAAAGAGATGGGTTTTAAACATCACCTTCAAGGACGGGAGAGACGTACAGAGGAGGAGCGACTGCTAAGCAAAATCCACAGCATTGGTTCCAGGCAAGTGATTGCATGGTTGTCTGCATGAAGCCACATTTGCAGGAGCACGGAGATTGCGGACTAATGAGAGTGAAGTCTGGGCCTTGCTCATCAGGCTCATCAGAAAGACGGAATCGCTGAGAGAAGAGTGCTCCCTCAGTACCGTCAATGGAAGTGCCGATCTAGAATAGGTGCTCAACACTGTGCAATGGGACTTGACCCCATCACCTCCTCACTCAGAGGCCAGAGTGACGCGAACGATGCCAACCATATGGACATCATCTGTGGATCGAAAGGCTGTGGGTTCAACCGTGTCTCCAGAGACTTGTGCAAAAAATCTGGACAAACAATACCACTGCATTATTGAGGGAGTGCTGCTCTGTCGCTGGTGCTGTCTTTCAGGTGAGTTGTTAAAACGAGGACCTTGTCTGCTCTCTCATGTGGATGTAAAAGCTCCCATGGCAATACTTTGAAGAAGAGTGGGTGAGTTCTCCCCGGTGTTCTGGCCAAGATTGATCGCTGACCACAATTAATCTAAAGCAGATTATCCAATCATTGTCGTAATCCTGTAATTGAAGGTTGCTGTGGGCAAATATGGCTGCCACATTTCTTGCATTACAATAGCGACAGCAATTGAAAAATGCATACTTTTCTGTAAAGAGCTTTGGGATGTCCTGAGGTCATGAAAGGAGCTGTATAGATTCATAGAATAGTACAGCACAGAAGCAGGCATTGGGCCCTGAAGTCTGCGCCTGCTCTTTCGAAGAGCAATCCAGTTACTCCCCCTCACCCAATCATTCAGCATATCACTGCATTTTTTCTTCTTCAATTAGTTATCCTATTCCCTTTTGAAAGCCGTTATTGAATATTCTTCCATCGCCCTATCAGGCATTGTATTCCACATTCGAACCACGTCTTCTGAAAAGTAAGTTTTCCTTCTGTGGCTCTGATTCTTTTGGCAATCAACTTAAATATGGTTATCGAACATTTAATGCTTGGAATCGTTTCGCTTTATATACTCTAGCTCAATCCGTCTTCATTTTTATAACCACGTTCATATCTCCTCTTAGCCCTCCCTAATTCAACGATAACATAGAAACATAGGAACATAGAAAATAGGTGCAGGAGTAGGCCATTCGGCCCTTATAGCCTGCACCGCCATTCAATGAGTTCATGGCTGAACATGCAACTTCAGTACCGTATTCCTGCTTTCTCACCATACACCTTGATCCCCTTTGTAGTAAGGACTACATCTAACTCCTTTTTGAATATATTTAGTGAATTGGCCTCAACAACCTTCTGTGATAGAGAATTCCACAGGTTCACCACTCTCTTGGTGAAGAGGTTCCTCCTCATTTCGGTCCTAAATGGCTTAGCCCCTTATCCTTAGACTGTGACCCCTGGTTCTGGACTTCACCAACATTGGGAACATTCTTCCTGCATCTAACCTGTCTAAACCCATCAGAATTTTAAAGGTTTCTAGGAGATCCCCTCTCATTCTTCTGAACTCCAGTGAATACAAGCCCAGTTAATCCAGTCTTTCGAGATAGGTCAGTCCCTTCATCCCGGGAATAAGTCTGGTGAACCGTCGCTGCACTCTCTCAATAGCAAGAATGTCCTTCCTCAGGTTAGGAGATCAAAACTGTACACAATACACCAGGTGTGGCCTCACCAATGCCCTGAACAACTGTAGCAACACCTCCCTGCCCCTCTACTCAAATCCCTTCGCTATGAAGGCCAACATGCCATTTGCTTTCTTAACCGCCTGCTGTACCGACATTCCAACCTTCAATGACTGATGTACCATGACACTCAAGTCTTGTAGCACCTCCCCTTATCCTAATCTGTCAACATTCAGATAATAGTCTGTCTCTCTGTTTTTACCACCAAAGTGGATAACCTCATATTTATCCACATTATACTTCATCTGCCATGCATTTGCCCACTCACCTAACCTATCCAAGTCGTTCTGCAGCCTCGTGGCATCCTCCTCGCTGCTCACACTGCCACCTAACTTAGTGTCATCCGCAAATTTGGAGATACTACCTTTAATCCCATCGTCTAAATCATTAATCTACAGTGTAACAGCTGGGGCCCCAGCACAGAACCTTGCAGTACCCCACTGGTCACCGACTGCCATTCTGAAAAGTACCCATTTACTCCTAACTTTGCTTCCTGTCTGACAACCAGTTCTCAATCCAGTTTCAGCAAACTACCCCCAATCCCATGTGCTTTAACTTTGCACATTAATCTCATGTGTGGGACCTTGTCGAAAGCATTCTGAAAGTCCAAATATACCACATCAACTGGTTCTCCCTTGTCCACTTTACTGGAAACATCCTCAAAAATGTCTAGAAGCTTTTTCAAGCATGATTTCCCTTTCACAAATCCATGCTGACTTAGACCTATCATGTCACCTCTTTCCAAATGCGCTGCTATGACATCCTCAATAATTGATTCCATCATCTTACCCATACCGATGTCAGGCTTACTGGTCTATAATTCCGTGTTTTCTCTTTACCTCCTTTTTTTAAAAAGTGGGGTTACATTTGCCACCCTCCACCCGATAGGAACTGATCCAGAGTCAATGCAATGTTGGAAAATGACTGTCAATGCATCCGCTGTTTCTAAGGCCACCTCCTAAAATACTCTGGGATGCAGTCCATCAGGCCCTGGAAATTTATCAGGCCTCAATCCCATTAATTTCCCAAACACAATTTCCCGACTAATAAGGATTTCTCTCAGTTCCTCCTCCTTACTCGACCCTCTCACCTCTCTTATTTCCGGAAGGTTATTATTGTCCGCCTTAGTGAATACCGAACCAAAGTAGTTGTTCAATTGGTCCGCCATTTCTTTGTTGCCCGTTATGACTTCCTCTGATTCTGGTTGCAGGGGACCTACATTTGTCTTTACTAACCTTTTTCTCTTTACAATCCGTCTTAATGTTCCCTGCAAGCTTCTTCTCGGACTCCATTTTCCCTGCCCTAATCAAACCCTTAGTCCTCCTCTGCTGAGTTCTAAATTTCTCCCAGTCTCCGGGTTCACTGCTATTCCTGGCCAATTTCTATGCCACATCTTTGGCTTTACTACTATCCCTGATTTCCTCTGATAGCCACAGTTGATCCACCTTCCCTTTTTAAATTTTGCGACAGACAGGAATGTACAATTATTGTCGTTCATCCATGCGGTCTCTAAATGTCTGCCATTGCCCATCCACAGTCAACCCCTTAAGTATCATTCGCCAATCAATCCTAGCTAATTCACGCCTCATACCTTCAAAGTTACCCTTCTTTAAGTTCTGTACCATGGTCTCTGAATTAACTGTTTCATTCTCCATCCTAATGCAGAATTTCACCATATTATGGTCACTCTTCCCCAAGGGGCCTCGCACAACGGTATTGCTAATTGATCCTCTCTGATTACACAACACCCAATCTAAATGGCCTCCCCCCTATTTGGTTCCTCGACATATTGGTCTGGAATACAATCTCTTATGCACTCTAGGAAATCCTCCTCCACCGTATTGCTTCCAGTTTGGTTAGCCCAATCTATGTGCATATTCAAGTCACCCATTATAACTGCTGCACCCTTATTGCATGCACCGCTAATTTCTTGTTTGATGCTCTCCCCAACATTACTACTACTTTTTGGATGTCTGTACACAACTCCCTCTAACGTTTTTTGCCCTTTGGTGTTCTGCAGTTCTACCCTTATAGATTCCAAATCATCCAATATAATGTCCATTCTAACTATTGCATTAATCTCTTCTTTAACCAGCAATGCTACCCCACATCCTTTTCCCTTTATCCTATCCTTCCTGAATGTTGAATACCCCTGGATGTTGAGTTCCCAGCCCTGATCATCCTGGAGGCACGTCTCTGTAATCCCAATCACATCATATTTGTTAACATCTATTTGCACAGTTAATTCATCCACCTTATTACGGATACTCAGATACATGCACAGCTTCTCTAGTCATCCCGATAAATATAACCCCTAATCCTTGGAACCATCGTGTCATTCCATACCCTCAACAGTAGCCACGTGCTTCACAATTTGCTCCGCAGCATTGGGCACAATAATCCAGCTGGGGCGAAACTATTATTTTATGTTGGTTTAGCATAAAGTCTTAGCTTTTGTACTCTATGCTTCTATTTATAAAGCGCCGAATCCCATATGCTTTATTAACTGGTCTGCTAATTTGTCCAGCCAAAGTCGAACATTAGGAACGAGAGAATATCTTGCTGATATCATGTCATGCCTGCCTCTGGAGCCTGCTACAGCGCCAAACATTTGTGAACGAACTCCCCCAGGTGGCTCTGCACTTGCACCCCGTTTAATATTTTAATGTGTATGTTCTCTCTGCATTCTTAGAACCAAATATATCACCTCACGCTTCTCTGCTTTGAATTATACTTGAGATGTGTCCATCTATTCCACCAGCCTGTTTATGTCTTTTGAAGTCTATCACTAACTTCCTCACTGTCGACTATACTTCTAAGATTTGTATAATCCGCAAATTTAGAAATTGTTCCCCATGCTCCCAAGGTCAAATCATTAATGTATATCAGAAACCACACTAATCCTCGTACTAAACTTTGGGGAATGCTACATGACAACTCTATCTTAATTTTCTTTTTATTTCTGCTTTTAATTGTTAATCATCAAGACTCTCCCACTGAAGAAATTGCTTAATCTTGTCACGTCTCTGTTTAAGTTCCATCTAAAGTGTTCACCAAGATGACTTTGTTGCACAGCAAGGCAAGATCTGCTCGCAGAAATGAGGTTTCACAACAGTTCCGCTTTGAAATCTTTCACAGGTTTCGTCAAATTGACACAACTTGTTGTATTATTGCCACATTTCAACCTTTTATCTCATGCACTATGCTAGTATTTCCATCTGATGTGGCAATTCTCTGCGCAAACCAAAAATATTCGTCAACGAGATTCTAATAATCAGATTTATGAAATGCCGTTGGAAAGTGTAATTCGACCTAATCGGGGAGACCTGTGTTTGAGCAGATCCAAGCCCAGCATTTTCAATGGTAAAATATGGCGTTTTTCAATTCAAGCATTGAAATAGTCCACTCTGGCTTGCTTTGTCTCTTTATAAGGTTATGGTGATAGGGTTAGATGAAGATGGTTGGGAGGGGGCTCCTGTGCAGCTTAAACACTGACATGCACCAGTTCGCCGAAAGGGTCTGTCACTGCGTTGTACTTTAGGTGTCCGTATGGTTATTGAGAGTAATTTTATGGTCATGTGAGATTAGAAACATAGAAACATAGAAACATAGAAACATAGAAAATAGGTGCAGGAGTAGGCCATTCGGCCCTTCTAGCCTGCACCGCCATTCAATGAGTTCATGGCTGTACATTCAACTTCAGTACCCCATTCCTGCTTTCTCACCATACCCCTTGATCCCCCTAGCAGTAAGGACCTCATCTAACTCCTTTTTGAATATATTTAGTGAATTGGCCTCAACAACTTTCTGTGGTAGAGAATTCCACAGGTTCACCACTCTCTGGGTGAAGAAGTACCTCCGCATCTCGGTCCTAAATGGCTTACCCCTTATCCTTAGACTGTGACCCCTGGTTCTGGACTTCCCCAACATTGGGAACATTCTTCCTGCATCTAACCTGTCTAACCCCGTCAGAATTTTATATGTTTCTATGAGGTCCCCTCTCATTCTTCTGAACTCCAGTGAATACAAGCCCAGTTGATCCAGTCTTTCTTGATAGGTCAGTCCCGCCATCCCGGGAATCAGTCTGGTGAACCTTCGCTGCACTCCTTCAATAGCAAGAATGTCCTTCCTCAGGTTAGGAGACCAAAACTGTACACAATACTCCAGGTGTGGCCTCACCAATGCCCTGTACAACTGTAGCAACACCTCCCTGCCCCTGTACTCAAATCCCCTTGCTATGAAGGCCAACATGCCATTTGCTTTCTTAACCGCCTGCTGCACCTGCATGCCAACCTTCAATGACTGATGTACCATGACACCCAGGTCACTTTGCACCTCCCCTTTTCCTAATCTGTCACCATTCAGATAATAGTCTGTCTTTCTGTTTTTACCACCAAAGTGGATAACCTCACATTTATCCACATTATACTTCATCTGCCATGCATTTGCCCACTCACCTAACCTATCCAAGTCGCTCTGCAGCCTCACAGCATCCTCCTCGCAGCTCACACTGCCACCCAACTTAGTGTCATCCGCAAATTTGGAGATACTACATTTAATCCCCTCATCTAAATCATTAATGTACAGTGTAAACAGCTGGGGCCCCAGCACAGAACCTTGCGGTACCCCACTAGTCACTGCCTGCCATTCTGAAAAGTACCCATTTACTCCTACTCTTTGCTTCCTGTCTGACAACCAGTTCTCAATCCATGTAAGTACACTACCCCCAATCCCATGTGCTCTAACTTTGCACATCAATCTCTTGTGTGGGACCTTGTCGAACGCCTTCTGAAAGTCCAAATATACCACATCAACTGGTTCTCCCTTATCCACTCTACTGGAAACATCCTCAAAAAATTCCAGAAGATTTGTCAAGCATGATTTCCCTTTCACAAATCCATGCTGACTTGGACCTATCATGTCACCTCTTTCCAAATGCACTGCTATGATATCCTTAATAATTGATTCCATCATTTTACCCACTACCGATGTCAGGCTGACCGGTCTATAATTCCCTGTTTTCTCTCTCCCTCCTTTTTTAAAAAGTGGGGTTACATTGGCTACCCTCCACTCCATAGGAACTGATCCAGAGTCAATGGAATGTTGGAAAATGACTGTCAACGCATCCACTATTTCCAAGGCCACCTCCTTAAGTACTCTGGGATGCAGTCCATCAGGCCCTGGGGATTTATCGGCCTTCAATCCCATCAATTTCCCCAACACAATTTCCCGGCTAATAAGGATTTCCCTCAGTTCCTCCTCCTTACTAGACCCCCCGACCCCTTTTATAACCGGAAGGTTGTTCGTGTCCTCCTTCGTGAATACCGAACCAAAGTACTTGTACAATTGGTCCGCCATTTCTTTGTTCCCCGTTATGACTTCCCCTGATTCTGACTGCAGGGGACCTACATTTGTCTTTACTAACCTTTTTCTCTTTACATATCTATAGAAACTTTTGCAATCCGTCTTAATGTTCCCTGCAAGCTTCTTCTCATACTTCATTTTCCCTGCCCTAATCAAACCCTTTGTCCTCCTCTGCTGAGTTCTAAATTTCTCCCAGTCCCCAGGTTCGCTGCTATTTCTGGCCAATTTGTATGCCACTTCCTTGGCTTTAATACTATCCCTGATTTCCCTTGATAGCCACGGTTGAGCCACCTTCCCTTTTTTATTTCTATGCCAGACAGGAATGTACAATTGTTGTAGTTCATCCATGCGGTCTCTAAATGTCTGCCATTGCCCATCCACAGTCAACCCCTTAAGTATCATTCGCCAATCCATCTCAGCCAATTCACGCCTCATACCTTCAAAGTTAGCCTTCTTTAAGTTAACCTGGAAAAGGGAATAGAGAATTATGTCATGTCGATTGGAGTTAGCACGGTTGATGAAAAGGTCAGATCCCAAATTAAGAGGGCACTACTCTTTATGGCAAATGGTGACGGGGCCCCTAAGTAACTTGTATTTCCAGTAACTACCTGATACTTTCAGTTGGTTACCACCCTCGGCCTGTTTAATAAGGAATTGCGAACCTATCTGTCCTGGCTCCAGATGTAGTCCACATGAGCATTCAGACTAAAAGGAACATAAGGGCAGAAGGTCAATTCGGCTAATTGATACTGTTACATACGAAAAGTAGGATGCCATTCCAACACTCGATGCTGTTACATAGGAACAGGACGAGGCTATTCAAATCCTCGATGACGTTACGTAGGCAAATGTGGAGGTCATTCTTCACCTCAAGGCTATTACGTAGCGACAGGAATAGGTTGATCTGTCCCCCGATACATTTACAGAAGAGCTGCAGAATGACGTTCTGCTCTCCTGTCTCTCCCGCCTGCCGCAACCTGTTGCAAATTCATACATTTGTGAAATAACACCCATAGGTCTCTCTGCTCCTGCACCCCATTAAAATTGTACAGTTTAATGTGTATGGTCATTCTCAGTACCGAATGTATCATCTCCCACTTCTCTGCTTTGAATTATGTTTCAGATGGGTCCTTCTATTATACCAGCTTGTATACGTTTTTTAAGTCAATCAATGTGTACTTCACTGTTTATTACACTTCTAAGCTTCATATTATCTGCAAATTCCTAAATTTTGCCGTGTAGCCCTTAGACCAAATTGTTAATGTATCGCAGAAACCGAAGTGGTCCTTATGCTGAACCTTGGGAAAAGCCACTCGATATCTCTATCTATCTTTTGTTTTTATTTCAACCTTTAATTGATAGTACACAATATCACCAAAAGTACAAACTGAAGAAATTGCTTAATCTTGTCACGTCTCAGTTTCAGATCCATCTTCAGAGTTCAACAAGATGATATTTTTACGAGGCAAAGCAGACTCTGCAAGCACTCATGTGGTTTCACGGCAGTTCAGCTTTGAGATCTTTCAAAACTTTTGTCAAATTGACATAACTAGTTACATTGTTGCCAAATTTCAGTCTTTGATCTAAGGCACATTGTTAGTATTTTCATCTGATGGGGCAATTGTCTGCGCAACCGGGACATAATGATCAACGAAATTTTAGTGATCAGATCGATGAAATGCGTTTGGAAATGTAATTGGACCGAACCAGGGCGTCCTGTTTTTGAGCAGATCCATGCCCACCATTTTCACATTGTGCTTTTTCTTATTAGAAGGTTATGCTGATATGGTTAGATGAAGATGGTTTGGAGGATGCTCCTGTTCACGTTAAATACATCATGCACTCGTTAGCGGAACTGGTCTGTCACTGTGCTGTAGTTCAGGTGTAAGTATATTTTAAACATGGTTATTAAGAGTAATGAAATGGTCATATGAGATTCCAAGTTATGATGCGAGTTTGGAAAAGGAGTGGAGAATCATGGCATTCCGTTTGGAGGTAACCCTGCGGATGAGATGTGATCAGTTCACAAATTAAGAGGGCGCTGCTCTTTATGATAAATGGTGACTGGGCACCTTGAGTAACTATTATTTCCAATAACTACCTGATCCCTTCAGGTCGTCACCACCCAGGAAATGATAAATAAAGAAGAACCAATCGAATTGTCCTTGCTTCAGGAGGATACCATATGCTCCCATTGGGGCACGCAA
Organism: Pristiophorus japonicus; assembly: GCF_044704955.1. Taxonomy (NCBI): domain Eukaryota; kingdom Metazoa; phylum Chordata; class Chondrichthyes; family Pristiophoridae; genus Pristiophorus; species Pristiophorus japonicus. The sequence continues at coordinate 3,745,042 of NW_027252779.1, forward strand.
CGCATCGCTATGGAACCCCAGAAAAAAGATTTAATAAACGTCTTGCAACCAGGGCCTTGCACACCTGCTCGCCACGCCCGGGCGATACTGCTGCACTACCCTGCAAAACCGGCAGCAAATGCCCCGAAAGGGCACTGGAAGCTGGCCGCCGACCTGGAAATAATTTCCACCGCAATCACTGACGCTACGAAGCGCGAACACAAGCGGTAACGGACCGAATTACCAGCCCACATTGTTTAATTGCCTGACGCTAGTTTCAGAGGTAAGTATAATATCTATTTAATGCTTTGTTTGAATCTTAAGCGATCACAACACAGTTGCAATGTATAACTACAATCAAAAGTGTTCTAAAATTGGAAGAGCAGAGGGAAAAAAGTCATCGTCAAGAAATGCATCCTCAAGATTTGCAAATCTGATCAAATATTTTGTATCCTTTAATTTAGTTAATTCCCTTTATCATTATCGTTACCCATCATGTTTCTGTAAGCCGATGTAGTGCAATCCTTTTTCTAAATGTGCTCCTTGGATATGCGCATTGCTAACAAGGCCAGCATTTATTACACATGTGTAATTGCCATTTTGTAGGTGGTGGTGAGCTGCCTTCTTGAACTGCTGCAGTCCGTGTGGTGAAACATCTGCGCAGTGCTGTTAGGGCAGGAGTTGAGAAATATAAAACATAAATAAAGAAATGTATTGTATTTATGCAGCGCCTTTTACGACCTCAGGATGTACTGAAGTGCTCTACAGCCAATTATGTACTTTTGAAATGGAATAACCCTGTTGTGTTCTCGGAAACTTGGCAGCTAATTTGCGCCATAAACAGCAACGTAATAATAGAAACATAGAAACATAGAAACATAGAAAATAGTTGCAGGAGTAGGTCATTCGGCCCTTCTAGCCTACCGCCATTCAATGAGTTCATGGCTGAACATGCAACTTCAGTACCCCATTTCTGCTTTCTCACCATACCCCTTGATTCCCCTAGTAGTAAGGACTTCATCTAACTCCTTTTTGAATATATTTAGTGAATTGGCCTCAACAACTTTCTGTGGTAGAGAGTTCCACAGGTTCACCACTCTCTGGGTGAAGAAATTGCTCCTCATCTCAGTCCAAAATGGCTTCCCCCTTATCCTTAGACTGTGTCCCCTGGTTCTGGACATTCCCAACATTGGGAAAATTCTTCCTGCATCTAACCTGTCTAACCCCGTCAGAATTGTAAACGTTTCTATTAGGTCCCCTCTCATTCTTCTGAACTCCAGTGAATACATGCCCAGTTGATCCAGTCTTTCTTGTTATGTCAGTCCCGCCATCCCGGGAATAAGTATGGTGAACCTTCGCTACACTCCCTCAATAGCAAGAATGTCCTTCCTCAGGTTAGGAGACCAAAACTGTACACAATACTCCAGGTGTGGCCTCACCAAGGCCCTCTATAGTTGTAGCAACACCTCCCTGTACTCAAATCCCCTCGCTATGAAGGCCAACATGCCATTTGCTTTCTTAACCGCCTGCTGTACCTGCATGCCAACCTGCAATGACTGATGTACCATGACACCCAGGTCTCTTTGCACCTCCCCTTTTCCGAATCTGTCAACATTCAGATAATAGTCTGTCTCTCTGTTTTTACCACCAAAGTGGATAACCTCACATTTATCCACATTATACTTCATCTGCCATGCATTTGCACACTCACCTAACCTATCCAAGTCGCTCTGCAGCCTCATAGCATCCTCCTCGCAGCTCAAACTGCCACCCAACTTAGTGTCATCCGCAAATTTGGAGATACTACATTTAATCCCCTCGTCTAAATCATTAATGGACAGTGTACACAGCTGGGGCCCCATCACAGACACTAGCGGTACCCCACTAGTCACTGTTGCCATTCTGAAAAATCCCCATTTACTCCTACTCTTCGCTTCCTGTCTGGCAACCAGTTCTCAATCCATGTCAGCACACTACCCCCAATCCCATGTGCTTTAACTTTGCACATTAATCTCTTGTGTGGGACCTTGTCGAAAGACTTCTGAAAGTCCAAATATACCACATCAACTGGTTCTCCCTTGTCCACTCTACTGGAAACATCTTCGAAAAATTCCAGAAGATTTGTCAAGCATGATTTCCCTTTCACAAATCCATGCTGACTTGGACCTATCATGTTACCTCTTTCCAAATGCACTGCTATGACATCCTTAATAATTGATTCCATCATTTTATCCACGACCGATGTCAGGCTGACCGGTGTTTAATTCCCTGTTTTCTCTCTCCCTCCTTTTTTAAAAAGTGGGGTTACATTGGCTACCCTCCACTCCATAGGAGTGTATAATCTGCTTTTTTTTAGTGATGTTGGTTGAGCGATAAACATTGCCGAGAGCATTGGGGATAACGCCCCTGCTCATCTTTGAATAGTGCCATTGGATCGTTTACATCCACCTGTGAGGGCAGTCGAAGCCGCGGTTTAAAGTCTCATCTGAGAGACGGCCCCTCCGACAGTGGAAGTGAGTGTTCTGCCGACAGACCCACGGCTGTCACCTGCTTTGAAATGTTGTTTGTGCGTCTGAGTAAAATGAAAGTATATTTTCTAGCCCTGTACCATGCGGATATATACGACATAAAAAAGTAGTTAATGTGTTTGTGTGTGTATAAATGTTGCACGTTATTTGAGGTTGAATCCCAAAATTATTACTTGTTGATGAGGAAAATAGGAATACAGAAGTTGAGAATCAAAAGCTGCACAAAATAATGATGTTAGCTTTGGTGCAGAGGGATCTCATTGTAGCAACACACAAGCACCCGACACACCAAATCTAGTCTATTTGTTCAAACTATATCTGATGCGTGACACAGCTGCTGTACAGCTATTCAATGGGGAGGTGTTTAACCTTGAACATCTGATTTACTTTGAATGTAGAAGATTGAGGGGTGTCTGCTTAAGATGATTTAAGGACTTGATAGAGTAGATAGAGATATACTATTTCCTCTGGTGAAGGTGTCTAGAAGAAGGGGCATAACCTCAAATTTAGAGCTAAGCAGTTAAGGGATGAAGTCAAGAAGCACTTCTTCACACAAAGGGTCGTGGAAATCTGGAAATCTTTCCCCCAAAAAGCTGTTGAAGCTGGGATTAAATTCAAAATTTCAAAATTGAGATTGACAGAATTGTGTTCGGCAATGTTATTAAGGGTTACAGAATCAAGGCTTAAGATGCAGATCAGCCATGATCGAATTAAATTTGGTGGCACAAACTTGATTGCCTCAATGGCTTACTTCTGTCCCAATGGTCAATTCAACCAATAAGGGAGCACATTGATGGCAAGGGAATAGAGTTAATAGAACAGAATTCTAAAAAGATTGTTAAACATAAAATGAGAGAAAATCCTTTAAAAAAATATGTATACTCTCTGTACAACAATGCACACGCTGCCTGCAATAAAACAGAGGAAGGTGATGAATGGGTTGGAGATCAAGCAGGCTACTTTGTCATGGATGGTTTCCAGATTTTTGTGTTTCAGGAACTGCACTCATCTAGGCAAGTGAATATCAAGGGCAGTGGTTAGAGTATATCTTTTAGGAGATAATTATACCTGGCAGCTATGTGACGTGAATGTTACTTGCCACTTATCAGTCAAAAATTGAATGTTGTCCAGGTCTTGCTGCAAGTGGGCATGGACTGCTTCATTATCTGTGGAGTTGCAAATGGAATGGAATATTGTACACACATCAGCGAACAGCCCCAGTTCTGAACATATGATAGAGGAACAGTGATAGATGAAGCAGCTGAAGATGGTGAGACCTCGGACACTGTCCTGAGGAACTCCTGCAGCAATGTCCTGGGGTTGACATCATCATCATCATAGGCAGTCCCTCGAAATCGAGGAAGATATGCTTCCATTCTAAAAATGAGTTCTTCGCTGTCTGAAGAGTCAAATATGGTAACTATTGCCTCTATCAGAGTTTGAAGGAAAGGGTGGGTGGGATTGATTTGAGTCACGCTCCTTGCACTGCCTGCGCTTGGTTTCTGCATGCTCTATGCGACAGAGACTCGAGGTGCTCAATGGCCTCCCGGATGCACTTACTCAAGTTCTGGCGATTTTCGGCCAGGGACTCACAGGTGTCGGTGGGGATGTTGCATTTTTATCAAGGAGAATTTGAGGGTGTCCTTGAAACGTTGCATCTGCTCACCTGGGGCTATCTTGCCGTGCAGGAGTTCCGGGTAGAGCCCTTGCTTTCGGAGTCTTGTGTCAGGCATGCAAACGATGTAGCCCGCCCAGCGGAGCTGGTTGATTGTGGTCAATGCTTCGATGCTGGGAATTTTGGCCTAACCACAACCATCTTCCTTTGTCCTAACCAGTGGAGAGTTTTTTCACCTGATTCCAATTGAATTCAGTCTTTCTCGGGGTCCGTGATGCCACAATTGGTCACATGCCGCCTTGGTGTTAAAGGCAGTCGCTCCAACCTTAGAATTCAGCTCTTTTGTCAACTTTTGGATTAGGCTGCAATGAGGTTTGAAGTCGGTTGGTTGTCGCCTACTTGATATTTTTAATTATATTTTTGATCAGCCTTAGCTTTACATATAATGTATCAAGCCGACAGATTGAGTGGTGATCTGATGAAGGAATTCAAAATGATGAAGAATTTGGATCAGATATATCAGAAAAACGTATTTCCAATTGTTGGCCAATGGATTACTTAAGACCATCTCGAAAAGTGGAGAGCGATGTTTAGATCGATTTTTATCTATCCTGTGGGTCCTCCTTGTTTTTGTAAAGTGGCTCAGTAAAACTACATCCAGGACCAAGCATTGTTCCAGCTTTAATCCCCAAACAGATTGATTAACCATTAAGAGAACAAGGAAAGAGCAGCAATAATTTAAAGCGTATTTAAATAGTTGCATTGTGTTTTGTAATATAATAAATCGCTTGCAGGTCTTGTGTTCAAACGGTACTGTAATTAATATTTTTATGCAGTGATACCTTTAATATTTTCTCATCAAATGCAGTAATTATCAGTCTTCATGGAAGATGTTTAAATGCCAAGCCGAGAGAACTAGATTTCCCAGTCCATGTTCAATGGCTGTTGGATTTCTTCAAAACAGTGAGTGCAGGGGAATTGGTGGAAGAGGAGGACAGGTCCAGAATGAACACACCCGAATTTCTGACCATTGTTTTAAATGGGCACCAATTTGAGCAGGATCACTTCTGGGCATTTACCCCTCTCTGTCTTTCTCCCTATTCACGGTTCCGAGGTGATTTAAAAAAAACAGACACAGTCGCAGGCAATTCTGCCCACTCTGCTCTCTAGAAACGATCCAGCGCAATTTGCTTTGATTGGAAAAGTGCCGACATTAATTCCGTGAGCTTCATGGATTAATAAATCTCTGTTAACATTGAATCAACAGTCCAGCAGCCGCAACCCTGGCAGAGCATGCTCCAGGGGCCGTATGGCCTACTCCTGTTCCTATTTCTTATGTGGTAATCTTGAGCAATTCACACAACTTGATCCTCAAAAATCTTACCTGAGAACAGCTCAACAATTCTAGCAACAGTGTGTTCAGAACAGTTGGGACAGGATTTATGCGAGATATGTGGGTTGTGAACGCTTGTGTAACAGGACCGAATGAGAGAAGTTGACGCCAAGCTAAATTGAAGAAAATGATGCTTACATTTTCTTTACCGCCAACCTTTAAATCTGTGCAAATCTGCATTGGAGCTTCTGTAAATAGCCTGACGTTTGGGAATTTGAGAAACATAATATTTAAATTGTCACCTTTACTGCCTGGGCATTAAACATTCATTGAAATAAATCAGGAAGATCAGATGGGTTCTGTAAGGGGCGTGCAAACCAGGCAGTAAGAATTATAATCTAGCCCTACCTCTCTCTAATCTGTCAACATCCATTGTAGCCACAACTACACAAGGGCAAAATATAGAATTTAGTTTCAATTAGATATTCAGGGGCCGGCAGCCAGTGCAGGTCAAACACACCTCATCAGATGCTCTTTAAAAGTAGGAGCAGGTACCTGGGCTTCCTTTCTCCCCTTTTCTTGCTGCTCATTAACTCAACCATACAGCTACCCAGGCTCTTTCTGAGATGCCGCGATGCACAGGATAACCTGTAAAACAGCACTTACTCCGTCCAAATAATTGTACTTGTTGCATTTTGTTACCTTTATGAGAAACATGATGAGATGGTTCATATTCAGAAGGAGTTAATTTTTCTCACTGATTTTATTTTTAACCATTCACCTAACTAACCCGTCCGGGATCATTTACTGACAAAACACACCAGGCCCAGAAGCTCCGCTGCCACATTGGAAATACGTGTTTTAGCTTCCCAGGATGTGATTTTCATCCATTAAAATACTGGAACGCGAATCATGAGTTGATGGCATGGTTTGTTCACCGGTGCTCCTGGGCAGTGCTCAGATCGCCAAAATGGTAATTGTCTTTTAAACAGATCAAGAGAGTCCCTGGTTTTATCCCTGGTCTGAGCTGAGTTATCTGGTCTCAGTAGGAACAGCAGTAGAGAGACTGAATTAGACGTCCTTCCAATGGCCGACCAGCACTCAGAGCAAAGACTCAATCTGAAGACTTGCCAGCAGAGTATGACATGGAACAATTATCCTCACACTGAACCTGAACCCATTGAGGGAAGTGAAAGGATAGAGTGAGCAAAAATTTTTGCAAATCGTCACTTTCACCCATTAGAACGACTGGTTACTGTGGTTACTAGAATTCATGGCCACAATATCTGACTGCTAATTGATAGACCTTTACATCGGCCTTTTTTTTGAATTGAAAGATATGTGATGAGGTGGGTGCTTTTCTGTGAAGGACATTTACTGCGAGATGGCAGCATTTAAACCAGTGCCAGATTTAAGCCCCATAGCAAGTTCTATTGCACATACTGAGAACCAGTTCTGCGCAGTTATTGGGACTTGGGAGACTTGGAAGGAACAATACACATTTGTTACAATTAAGTTAGGAAAAGGAGTGTGGTCAGGAGCAATTTGGGTCCCTTGACAACTGATAACATTGATATTGGGGCTGATTTCACGGCCGCTATGGGTGCGTATGAGGTGCGCAGACACGCATAAGATTCCCGCAAGTTTCGGGTTTCATCACCCATTGCACATGCACCTGAATCCGGAAGTTGTAGGCTGTCAAGAATCCACTGGACAGATCATACGAGGCTAAGAGAATGGGCATTTTCTGGAGGAGAGTGCATTATTTGCCCAACGTCTATCCATCGAAAGCCTGTGAAATTCTTACGCCTTTCTAAGTCATTTAAAGGACAGAAAATTAAATGTTTTATATAATTTAAATATATAAAGAACTGTGATATAAGGTAAGTTCATTTTTAGACCCGTTAAAATATGTACATTTATTTTTCGAAAATTGCTTTTAAATAGTTCTAAATAGCTTTAAATAGCTTTAAATAGATTTAACTCGTTTTAAATAGCTAATTAAATTCCAGTTTGATTAATTATAAATATATGATATATTTAAAAGATGACTTTAAATGTTTGTGTATTTTTGGGGGATTCCCATTCATTCTTATGGTAATTCCCGACATACTGAACTCACCACAAGTAGGAATTGGAATAGCCCTAATTTGATTGGTTGGGCCTGCCTATGGACACTTACAAAACGCCTGCTTCCCTGGGATAAGTGGGCCTCTAATCAAGCCGATGTGTAGAAACCCAGGTCCGCAAACGCCGAACCACCTGGACCATAATGTAAGTTGCGAGATTTTTTTAAGATCTGAGCTGACGCCCGCAGCAAATCTCTCACCCCAATTTCTGCAACATTGTAAATATAAATAAGGAAATAGTGGATATGTTAAATAATTATTTGCATCATTTACATTTGCCAGACAATTCTAGAAAATTAATATTGAATCATGGATGGGACTCAACAAAAGTAATGTAAGCAAAGTCAGTGTAATGAAGAAAATCATGGAATTAAAGAGTGACAAATCCCAAAGACCAGATCGGTTCCATCTCAGGGTTTTAAAGAAATTAGGTGAGGGGATTGCAGATGCCCTAACAACAATCTTCCAATGTTCTCTAGATGTGGAAACCGTTCCTTTAGATTGCAAATTTTAGCATGTCAGTCTGCTATTTAGAAAGTTGAGAGAGGGAAACCAACGAATTCGCCTAAGAGCCGGTGCTGGAAAATAACTAGAATCTATAATTAATGATTTATCGTTTGGACAGCTTGAAAAACCTTCTGGTGAGTGGCCACAGGTCATAGATGCCAATCAGAGAGAGCCAGCATGTCTTTGTAAAGGTTAAGTCAGGCCTCCCCAACTTGAGTGATATATTTTGCAGATGTGATATTGAACAGGGAAATGTTTATGGACGCTTTTTTTATACAGCAACTAGTTGTAATAAGTTTCCCTTCTGCGCATGCCTATCAAGCGAGAGTGAGGACAAATATCATCGGCTCCGTCCCATCCCCAGCGCAATATGTACTAACCTTGTTCTGCTCATGCGTCTCAGCCAATCCATCCAGCATGAGGCCCGAAGCCCGTGCAGCTGAACGTATCCGCCGAGACACCAATTGAGGCCCTGTCTCCCATAATGCCGAGCTCCGAGCCTCCCATAGCGCTGAGCTTCGCATAGCGCTGAGTTCCAAGCCTCCAATAGCGCTGACTTCCGCACCTCCCATAGAGCCGAGCCCCGAGCCTCGCATAGCGCTGAGTTCTGAGCCACCCATAGTGCCGAACCCTGAGCCTCCTTTTGCGCAGTTCCGAGGCTCCCATAGCGCCGTTCCGAGCCTCCCATAGCGCCGAGATACGAGCCTCCCATGGAGCTGAGCCCCGAGCCTCCCATAGTGCCTAGCACCGAGCCCCGAGCGTCCCATAGCGCTGTTCCGAGCCTCCCATAGCGCCGTTCCGTACCTCTCATAGCGCCGAGCCTCGAGCCACCCATAGCCACCAGCCCCAAGCAGGCGGCGGACCACGAGCCTCCACAGCGACGGGGAGAGCAAGTGGCAGGCAGGGAGATTGGGCGGTGAGGACAGCGAGAAGTGGAGAAAGAGAGTTTGAGGAGGGGTGGGAGATCTTGCCGGGGGACACAGAGCGAGAGAGAGAGCCTTGTGCGGGGGACAAGAGAGAGGGAATGTCTTGGGGAAGAGAGGGAGAGAGAGCCTGGGGGCACGGGGGGTGAAGGGTGGTGACGGAGAGAAAGACAGTGTCCGGGGGACGTGAACTTGGGCTGGGTGGTACCAGTTACACATTCCAGAGGAAATTGAGGGTGTGGCTTATCCTCCAAGGAGACAAATCAGCAATATGTCTGGAGAACCAATCAGAGAACCCGCTGCATTTCAGATAGTACAAATAAGTTTATGCTTATTTATATGGATTTCCAGAAGGCATTTAATGAAGTCCCTGATTGGAGACTGTTCGCTGAAGTTGAAGCTCTTGGAATTCAATGCAAATTATTGAGCTGGTTAGGTAATTGGCTGAGCAGTGGAAGAAAGAGAGTAGGGATAATGGGCAGATAATCTAATTGGCAGGATATGAGTAGTGGTGTCCCACAAGGATCTGTGTTTGAGCTTTATCAATTCACCATATTTATTAAAGACTTAGATAATGCGATAGGAAGCTACATATCCAAGCTAATTGGCGAACAAAAGATAGGCGGCATTATAAGCAGTCTAGTTGGAAGGATAACATTAGAAAGATAGTAACACATTCAGTGAACGGGCAAAATTGGCAAATGGATTTCAACGTAGACAAATGTAAGTTCACCCACTTCAGAATTAAAAAGGATAGAACAGAGTACTTTCAAAATGGCGAAAAGCTTGCAGCAGTGTATGTCCAAACAGACTTGGGGTCCATGTACGTAGAGATTCAATATCATTAAATAGGGTCAGAAAATTATTTAAACGGCTAATGGAATTTGGGCCTTTATATGAAGAGGATTGGAATACACGGGGATAGAAGTTATGCTGCAGGTGTATACAGCCCTGTTAGAAAAGACGTGGAGTGCTGTGACAACTTCTGGACACCACACCGTTGGAAGCATATATTGGCCTTGGAAGAGTGTAGCATAAATTTACCACAATGGTAATTGGACTCCAAGGGTTAAATTACGAGGAGAGATTACACAAACTATGGTTGTATTCCATGGAATTTACACAGTTAAGAAGTGGTTTGGTCAATGTTTTCAAGATATAAGGGGAACTGATAGGGTAGATAGTTAATTTCATCTGGTTTGGGCAGTCGAGGACTAAGGGGCATTGAAAAAAAATGAAAGCCAGGCCATTCTGCAATGAAGTTAGGAAACACTTCCGCACACACACAGGCTGGCAGATGTTTGGAAATTTCTTCCGCAAAGGACAATTGATACTCGATCAATTGTTAATTTTAAAACTGAGATTGATAGCTTTTTGGTAAACAAAGTTATTATGAGATATGTGGCAAAGGCGGGTATATGGAGTTAGGCCACAGATCAGCACGAATATGGCAGAAAAGGGTCAAAGGGTTAAATAGCCTGCTCCTTTTCCTATGTTCCTATGTGGAGTAATGGTTTAAATTTAGTGCTGTTAATTTGAATTAATTCGCTTAATTATCTGATCAAAGGGATATTTAATTGCATTCTTTAATGCATCTCTGAACTTAGTCTGGGCCACTGCATAAATAAGCGTGTTGGTGCAGGAATTCAAACCCTGGAGTATATATCCACTGTGTTCCATGATGGTTAAAGGATCTACGTAACCTGTTCAGAAAAATTGAGTGTCTGTAATTTCAACACATATTTGACAGAGGGAATTTACTATTAATAACAGGATAAAGCTGCCTGAAATTGCAAGCAATAAAGTAATGGATTTCCTTCGGTTCTCCATCTCTGGATCATTATGACTCTCTCCCTTCTTCCTTCCTCGGAGCCCTCTCCTGCCTCTACTGGCCTGTAGAATATGCCTGATGGTCAGAGCATTGAACAGTGCAAACAACACAAAAGGAGCGAATGGGGTTAAAACAATGCGAAACCAGTGGTAAGCCATTGAAATGGGCAAGATGTAGCTGGCAGATTTTACAACACAGAACCATCGTATGTTATCAATTATTTCACCAAAATCGACTGCAAAGTAAAGTGGAATATTTAGTAAAAGACTCAACCCACACACCGTTGTTATAATCACAGCCGCATTTTTCGCCGTGCAATATTTGAATCTCAGCTTCTGGTAACAAATGGTGATGAATCGATCAAAGGTGAAGGCGACGGTTAACCAGACAGAACACTCAATGGCAGCAACTGCCAGGCAGATATTGAGAGTGCAGATGAGAGTATAGTTTAGGAATGAATGTGCTAAATAAATCCCTTTAATCTCATGCAGAATCACGTCAAATATCAGGACCAGTAGATCTGCCGTTGCCATGGCTACCAGGTAACGAGTGATACATGCGGAGAGACCGCACCTTCGCCGGGAGAGAATCACAATTGTGATTAAATTCGCTTCAATAGAAATGGGATAAATAAATTAATCATTGTCGTCGTTACAAAATGGCCGGCAGATAATGAGATTGAATCAATTTGCAGCATATATGTTCTGCTACTCAGCTCATGCTCTCTCTCTGACTCTTGATGTATTTCTATAGCTGTCACTGATTCCGACCATCCCTCTGTTGTCCTCACAATCTACGTTTCTCCTGCCTCTCTCTATATGTTTCAGTTTGTTTCGGTGTCGCTCTAATAATCTCTGCCTCTCTATCTTTAGCTGGGAATTTTCTATTCGGTCATTTTTGGCGCGAATGGCTTAGGGTTAATATACATTCTTACCCAGAAACGTGATCTTAACCACCAGGTCTCCACACTAGCATAGCGTGAGCTGCAGATTAGGACAGCTTTGTGAGCACACTAGTGCTGGCATCAGAAAACGTGTATCATTCAAATAAAATGGATGGGAACATTAAAGGGAGTGTCAGAATATGGGGAGAAATATTCTGAGATACTTTGGAGAGTCTCAGAAGATATCACCACCGGTTAGCCATCTTGGCCAGGGTGAAGGAGTGGATTACTCAGAAGATACAGGCAACTATATAAATAACGGAAGCCCGAGGTTCAGACATAATTTGGCAAGCCATGAGCCGACGCAATAAGGGAAAAATACAAATGGTTAAAGCACAATTGCCTTTACTGTAAATTGATTGATTCTTTGGATGTGGGCATCGCTGACCCATCCCGAATTCTGTTCGGTGACTTGCTGGACCGCTTCAGAGCTTAGTTAGTTATCAGCCACGCAGATGTGGGACATGAGTCAGGCATAGGCCAGATGGTTAAGGATGGCAGGTTCCTTCCCTGAAGGAGAAAGGTGAATAAGTTTGCACATTATGACAGTCCGATATGCATGTGCTCAATTTATTACTGCTAAGTTTATTTTAAGTTCCAGATATTTTTGAGTGAATTTAAATTCTTAACCAGCCATGGTGGGTGTGATCTCACGTTTGTTGGGATTATTAGTCCATGTCTCTGCTTTCCTAGTCCAGGAGCAAAACCAATGTCCTTTGAAGTAAATCATCCAGCGCGTTTTCAAATACGCTATCAGTTTACACCTGGAGAAAATAGTTCTATTTACCCCTCAGTCTCTCAGATTGGCTTTGTTTACCACTTTATTTTTACTCTATCGATATTTATGACCCTGTCACTCTCTAACTTTCTCTCTCTTTCTCTATTTCTGACTCTGTGGGTGAAATCGGTTTTCAATGCTAAAGCGAAGTAGGCATAATTAATTGGCACTAATCTTATTCAGCGCCAGATGTTTTTGAATGTATTCCAATGGGAAAGGTAATTGGGCGCGGAGTAAAACGGGCTGGCATTCGCTTTGAGCCCGTCTACCACTGCTGCCGAAGACCAGTCCTGTAAGGCTCTAAAGAAAGTTATTAACACTATCGGTGCTGAACCTGCGGGGAATTTCTTTTAGATTATTGCATTAAGGTTTTAGTAGAAACTAATGCCAGTTAATTGATCTCTGTGATTATGGGCTGTGCCAACAACCCCGTGAAAATAAACAGACGACAGAATCCACAAGAGCAGCGACACACCTAAACAGTGAATGAAATTGACAACTAATAGTAATGACTTACCAGGAACACCAAACACTGCGAGAATAAGTACTAAACCTCTACAATCTGGGCAAGTATTGGTCGATCCATCTGTCCCAGTGACACGGTTCGGTGCTGCAGGCAATAGATCAGTCTGACATTAAGATGAAGCCGCTTCAATCCAACCATTATCTATATCTGAGATAAATCTCAAAGGAGACAATTAGCTTACGGAATGACGGACATTACTTACGGTCTTTTAAACAAACAAATCGGACCCCTGCTGTTCCACAAATTATATTTGGCTATTAGGAGGGTGAAGCTCCTGATTAGTGAAATATGGCGCTTGTTTTCCTCAAATAATGATTAAATGTGTCAGACAGAGCTTGTTTTTTATCGAGTACTTTTTGTTCTAGCCCACAATTTTCAGGGTTGTTTCAATGTTTTCTGTTTTCTTGTTCCAGAAGCTGACACACGCCCAATCTAATCACGCAATATCCTCCCCTTGTACCTTTCACTCCCTCTATATTATTCCTTGGTGAAGACTGGGGCAGGAGATTTGCTTCTGTTTTATCTCTACCATTGTACCTTCATCTAGATGGTTATTTCCTTGTACATTCAATGAATCATTCCCTTTATGTAACTATTATTTTGTTTTTGATCTGTTTCTAAATACATTAAATTCGTTTGCTATTTACTTGCCACTCTTCCTTCTGACTTCTTACCGCCAGTTCCAACGTATTTTGCTTCCGGCCAATATTTCAGTTTGATTTATTTAACACTCGAAATGTCACGTGCTTTTTAAACTCATTTTAATTTTTATTCCACTGCAACTTCTTGGAACTGCACCTTTGGTTGAGCTACCTTTACGTGTGGGAATACGTGCAGATTGTAGATTAATATTCTGCTGTTTGAATGATTCCCACGATCTCTCCACTGCCTTATGGTGAGACTTTCATTCCACATTTTCTAGGATTGTTTACTTTCATTAACTGAAACTAACTTCGCCCTGTTGTGTATCTTTATCTGTGATTGTTGTCCCTCCTTTTCAGTTTTATCATGGAATGTTACTATATTTTACTATGCTACAGCACAGACGGTTATTTATTATAATCCTTGAACCGTGATATTTACACCTCCTTCACGTCTGCTCACTTTGGCTCTTACATTTCTTCTCATTCACCTGTCCTTTTCCTTCCCTTCACCTATCTTTCATTTCTGCCAGCATCAGTATCTCCTTCACTTTTGTCACGGACTGCCTGATATTCAATCCAATTGAGGGTTATGGAAGTGAATATTGGGCGCTGTGTTTAACAGGCAGGCGATGCTGTACCACCCGTAATACACAGAGGCCGATATTCAATCCCATCGACTGTAATGGAACATAACATTATGAAGTGTGTATAACAGGCAGGCAATGTCGTGTTATAAGCAAAACCTGATATTTAATCCATCAGCTCGAATGGAACTGAAAGTGTGCTTAACAGGCAGTATATGCTGTACTACCCGTACAAACATCGCCCTCCTGTTAAATATTACCCAATATTCTGCTGCATTGCAGTCAATGAAATTGAATAGCCAGCTCTGTTTATAACGGGCGGTACAGCATATACTGCCTGTTAAGCACACTTTCAGTTCCATTCGAGCTGATGGATTAAATATTAGGTTTTGCTAATAAGACGACATTGCCTGCCCGTTAAACAGAGAGCCTGATATTCTATCCCATTGACTGTAAGGGAACTAAATATTGGACGGTGTGTTTAACAGTCGGGCGATGTTCTTGCGGCCATTGTACACAGAGGCTGATATTGACTGTAATGGAGCTTAATATTGGGCGGTGTGGAAACAGGCGGGCGATGCTGTACCGCCCGTTATTTAAAGCACTGTAATGGAACTGAATATAATAAGAACATAATGAATAGTAGCAGGATTAGATGATTTGGCATCACGAGTCTGCTCCGACATTCAACAAGATCTTGGCTGATGTGATACTAGGCAATGTCTTTAACAGGCGGGAGATGCTATACCACCCGTTATACACAGAGCCGGATATTCACTCCCACTGACTGTAATGGAAGTGAATATCGGGCGGTGTGGCAACGGCCGGGCGATGCTGTACTAGCGGGTTGTGCCACTGCTTGAGAAACATTTAAAATCCGAGACCCTGAACATATAATACACAATTGTCAGCACAGATTTCAAAAGGGAAAATCTTGCATGGCCAATCGTATTGTATTCTGTGACGAAGTAACACAAAGAGTATATTATGTTAATCTGCTATAATTTGATTTTCAAAAGGCCTCCCTCCTATGAGGTACTTAAAATAATCAATTCATGACAGATGCCAAGACATGTGGAGTGAGGGGAAAAGTGGCTGAATGGATAGTAACCTACTACCAAACAGAAAACATCGCGTTGAGGTTAAGGGTAGATGCTCAAACTGGCAAGATGGGAAGTGGTGTTAAACTGAGATCAGTGCTGGGCCCACTGTTATTCAACAATTCCTTAAACTATTTGGACTAGGAAATCAGAAGTACAGTTTCAACATTTGTAAATAAAACAATAAGTACAACTTTAATTTTTATAGTGCCTTTAACATTATAGAACTTACATGGCGCTTCATAGGAGTGTCATAAGACAAAAAACATTTAACGCCGAGCCAGATAAGGAGAAATTAGGGCAAAAAACAAAAACTTTGATCAAAGAGATAGGTTTTAAGAAATGTCTGAAGAACATAAGGAATAGGAACATGAGTCGGGCACCTGGTCCCTTCAAGCCTGCTCAGCCATTTAATAAGATCATGGACTCAGCTCCAATTTCCTGCCACCTCCGCAGTACTCTTGATTTCTTTATTGCTGAAGAATCTGTCTGTCACCGCCTTAAATACATTCAATGACCCAACCAACCGGAAAATGATGCATTTATCCCGACTCTCAGATTTTTGTTGGTTAGCCAATCCTCTATCCATGGTAAAATATTGCCCCTAACCCCGTGAACATTTATCTTCTACAGTAACCTTTTATGTGGCACCTTATCAAATGCCTTCTGGAAATCCAAATACACCACATCCAACAGTTGCCCCTTATCCACCCTGCTCATTATGTCCTCACAGAAGTGCAGCAAATTGGTCAAACTTGATTACCCTTTCATAAAACCATGCTGATTGATTGAACTATGCTTTTACAAATGTCCCACTAATGCTTCCTTAATAATGGACTCCAGCATTTTCCCAATAACATATGTTAGGCTAACTGGTATGTAGTTTCCTGTTTTTCGTCTGCCTCCTTTTTTAATAGGGGTGATATATTTTCGGTATTCCAATCCGCAGGGACCGCCCCAGAACCCAAGGAATTTTGCGAGATTACAACCAATGCATCCACTATCTCCACAGCTACTTCTTTTAAAACCCTTGTATATAAGCCATCAGGTTCAGTGGACTTGTCCGCCTTTAGTTACATTATTTTACATAGTACTACTTCATTATTGTTCGTGACTGTATTAAGTCCCTCCATCTTTGTAGCCTTTTGATTATCCAGTATTGATTAACAGTGAATAGTGGGGTGCTGCCGGGATCGCTGCTGGATCCGCAACTATTTACAATCTATATTAATGACTTGGAGGTAGGGACCGACGGTAATTTAGCCGAGTTTGCTGATGATACAAAGATACGTGGGAAAGAAAATTGTGAGGAGGACACAATTCTGCAAAGGGATATAGACAGGTTAAGTGAGTGGGCAAAAATATGCAGATGGAATATAACGTAGGAAAATGTGAGATTATCCACTTTGGTAGAAAAAGTAGGAGAGCAAATTTTAATTTAAATGTAGAAAAATTGCAAAGTGCTGCAGCACAGAGGGACTGGGCGACCTTGTACAATGTTTTAGTGTTTGCTACCGTGAAGACCGATAAAAAAATATTTGTTCAAAGTCTCTATCATTTCGCTCTGCTCCATTATTAATTCCCCAGTCTCATCCTCGAGGGGACCAACATTTACTGTAGCTGCTCTTTTCCTTTTTATGTACCTGTAGCAACTCTCACAATCTGTTTTTATATTTCGTGCTAGTTTACTTTCATAATCTAGCTTCCCTCTCGTTATCAATTTTTAGACATTCTTTGCTGGCTTTTATAAGTTTCACAATGTTCTGGCTTCCCACTCGTCTTGGCCACATTGTGTGCCATTCATTCAATTTGATACAATACCTTATTTCTTTATTTGCCACGAATAGTTATTCCTTCTCTTCCTGTCTTTCCTTCTCATTGTAATATATTGTTGATGAGAGTTATGAAATTTTTCCTTAATTGTCTGCCACTATTCATGAAACATCCGATAATTTAAGGAGGAAAGAGAGGCGGAGAGGATTAGCGAAGGAATTCCAGGGCTTGGGGTCTAGGCTGCAGAAGGCACGGCCACCAATTGTTGAGTGATTAGAATCAGGGATGAGCAAGAGATCAGAATTGGAGGAGTAAGGGGTTTGTGGGGCTGGAGGTGATTACAGAAATAGGGAGGAGAATGATGTGGGTCGCATGGACAAGCTGAGCACGGATAGGTCATGAAGGGAGAGAAAGAGGAGAAGGATGTGTGTTCAGAGCTGGGCAGGAGCAACCTTAGAGGAAGTTTGGCTCGGTTGTCATGGAGAAGGAAGGGAAGTGGCAGAGGCAGCTGAAATGTTGGTCACAATTTTAGAGACAAAGAAGTCGATGAGCTCTTCACACTTGTTATCGGAGGTGAATATGGAGGAGGCAGGGAAGCGGGGTTTACCAAGATGGTTAGCATTGAGAATAGAAGCCATGGTTTATCTTTGTATTCCAGAATAATTCTGGAATCGTGAGCAATTTTGTCAGACAAGAGTAAATCCGATAATTATTTACATAGTCCAGCCAGATCTGCTGGTGCATGGCATAAACTAATTTTCCACCTTGCGACCAGTACTCAAGGCAAAGAAGGTTATTGCCGGACCGGGGGGAACGAGCAGTGTAAGTGAAAGTAATTTTTTGAATAGTGAATAGGGCATCAACAGGGTGTGGTCGAGGAGATCGGTAACAGCAGGAATGTCGTTATGAATGGAGCGCCAGAGGTTGGACCGTTTAGATCCCATAAGTACGGCTGTAAGAGTGTTGCGAGAAAGTTTTTTTCCAGGGCTAAACACAGAAAGAAATAGGGTTAGGGGTGCGAGGAGCATGTGGTTAAAGAATGATAAAAGGAAGTGGTCAGAGACCATTTTATCTGTGATCGACACGATGAGAGTAGCGAGCCCACAAGAGATCGCAAGGTCGAGGGGTTGCCCTTCAATATGGTATGGGAAGTTTACATGGAGGGAGAGCAACAAATGCGAGGTATCGACTCGACTGAGAAAGACTATAAAAAATTACAAGGAGACATTAAGACATTTTCAGAATAGACCTGTGATTAGCAAATTAATTTCAATGTAGTTTGATGTGAGATGGACATTTTGATGGAAGATTAAGCAGTTATGAAGTCAAATGGTATGTTGGCCTTCATTGCAAGAGGATTTGAGTAGAAGAGCAAGTATTTTATACTGCAGTTATACAGGGCCTTGGTGAGACCCCACCTGGAGTATTGTGTGTCGTTTTGGTCCCCTTACCTCAGAAAGGATAAATTTGCCACAGAGGGATTGCAGCGAAGTTTCAGCAGACTGATTCTTGGGATGGCAAGACTGTCGTATGAGGAGAGATTGGATCGACTCGGCCTGTATCACTAGAGTTTAGATGAATGAGAGGGGATCTCATTGCAACGTGTAATATTCTGACTGGGTTAGAAAGAATGGAGGCGGGGAGGATGTTTCCCCTGGCTAGGAAGTCTAGAACAAGCGGTCACAGTCTTATGATATGTGGTAGGAAAATTAGGACCGAGATGAGGAGAAATTATTTCACTCAGAGGGAGGTGAACCTGTGGAATTGTCCACCACAGAAGACTGTGGAGGCTAAGTCACTGAATGTGTTTAAGAGGGAGATAGATGGATTTGTAGAAAAAAAGGCATCAAGGCGTATGTGCGAAAAGCGGGAATATCGTTTTGCGATAGAGGATCACTTTCATCATATTGAAAGTCGGTGCAGACGCGGGGGGCCGAATGGCCTACTACTGCTCCGACCTTCTATGTTTCTATGACACCGCATATTCCTTGGAAAATAAAAGTCTAAATGCAGTAGAAGAGTAATTTGATCTAGCGGTTACTGAACGTCGTGCAGAGATTAATAAGGCCACAAAAAGCAAAGCAAGCTCTCGGATACATTTCTAGAGGGATCTAATTGGAAAGCAGAGCAGATACCTTCGAACTACAGTTGGAGTACACAGCACTTTACACAGTTCTGGTCTACATATTTTAACCATCAGATCTAGGCACGAGAGAAGGCATAAAACGATTTCCAACGATTATACCTTAACAAAAAAATACACCTTTTAGGAACGACTGAACATGTTCTGGCTCTTTTCGATAGAAAAGAGACGAATGTGGTGGGAGCGCGGTGATTTTAAAGAAGTCTTCAAGATTATGAAAGGGTGGGGTAATGGACTAGATTTGCGATGATGGGCAACTTTTGGGTGAAGGGTCAGTTTGGGGGTGATGGGTCAGTTTGGAGGTGATGGGTCAGTTTGGGGGTGATAGGTAAGTTTGGGGTGATGAGTCAGTTTGGGGTGAGGGGTCAGTTTAGTGGTGATGGGTAAGTTTGGGGTGATGATTCAGTTGGTGGAGATTGGTCAGTTTAGGTTGATGGGTCAGTTTTTGGTGATGGGTCAGTTTTTGGTGATGGATCAGTTTGGAGTGATTGGTCAGTTTGGGGTGATGAGTCAATTTGGGGTGAGGGATCAGTTTGGGGGTAATGGGTCAGATTGGGTTGATGAGTCAATTATGGGGTGATGGGTCAGTTTGGGGTGATGAGTAAGTTTCGGGGTGATGGATCAGTTCGGGTGTGATGGGTCAGTTTGGGGTGATGAGTCCGTGTGGGGTGATGGGTCACTTTGGGGTGATGAGTCAGTTGTGGGGTGATGGGTCAGTTTGGGGATCATGGGTCCATTTGGGGGTGATGGGTCAGTTTGGGGTGATGAATAAGTTTGGGGGTGATGGATCAGTTCGGGTGTGATGGGTCAGTTTGGGGTGATGAGTGCATGTGAGGTGATGGGTCACTTTAGGGTGATGAGTCAGTTGTGGGTGATGGTCAGTTTGGGGATGATGGGTCCATTTGGGGGTGATGGGCCAGTTTGGGGCGATGGATCAGTTTGGGTGTGATGGGTCAGTTTGGAGTGAGCGGTAAGTTTGGGGTGAGGGGTCAGTTCGAGGTGGTAACTCAATTTTGAGTGAGGGTTCAGTTTGGGGTGATGACTCAGTTTTGCGGATGATGGATCAGTTTGGGGTAATGAGTCAGTTTGGGGGTGATTGGTCAGATTGCGGTGATGTGTCAGTTTGGGGTGAGGGATCATTTTGGGGTGACGTGTCAGTTTGGGGGTGAAGGTTCAGTTTGTGGTGATGAGTCAGTTTGGCGGTGATGGGTCAGTTTGGGGTAAGAGTTCAGTTTGGGCTGGTGGGTCAGTTTGTGAATGGGTCAGTTTGGGGTGAGGTGTCAGTTTGGGGTGATGGATCAGTTTCGGGTGATGGATCATTTTGGGGTGATGGTTCAGTCTGGGGTGATAGGTCAGTTTGCGGGTGATGAGTCAGTGTGGGGTGAGGGGTCAGTTTGGGGAGATGGGTCAGTTTCGGGTGATGGGTCAATTTGGGGTGAGGTTACAGTTTGGGGTGAAAGGAAAGTTTTAGATGATTAGTCATTTTGGGGTGAGGGGTCAGTTTGGAGTGATTAATCAGTTTGGGGTGAGGGGTCCGTTTGTGGTGACGTGATAGTTTGGGCTGATTAGTCAGTTTGGGGTAATGGGTCAGTTTGGGGTGATTCGTCAGTTTCGCGTAAGGCGACCGTTTGTAGTGATGGATTAGTTTGGGGTGATGGGTCAGTTTTGTGTAATATGTCAGTTTGGGGTGATGAGTCAGTTTGGGGTGATGGGTCAGTTTCGGGTGAGGGGACAGTTTGTTCTGAAGAGTTAGGTTGTTTTGATGAGTCAGTTTGGGGTGAAGGGTCATTTTGAGGTGAATGGTCAGTTTGGGATGAGGGTTCAGTTTGGGTGATGAGTCAGTTTAGGGTGATGAGTCAGTTTGGGGTGATGGGTCAGTTTGGGGTGATGAGTCAGTTTGGGGTGATGGGTCAGTTTCGGGTGAGGGGACAGTTTGTCATGAAGAGTTAGGTTGGGGTGATGAGTCAGTTTGGGGTGAAGGGTCATTTTGAGGTGAAGGGTCAGGTTGGGGTGAGGGTTCAGTTTGGGTGATGAGTCAGTTTAGGGTGATGAGTCAGTTTGGGGTGATGGGTCAGTTTGGGGTGATGGGTCAGTTTAGGGTGATGGGTCAGTCTGGGGTGATGTGTCAGTTTGGGGTGATGAGTAAGTGTTGGGGGTGATAGGTCAGTTTGGGGTGATGAGTTAATTTTTGGGTGATGGTATCAGTTTGGGTGATGAGTCAGTTTGGGGGTGATGGGTCACTTTGGGCGTGATGGTTCAGTTTGGGGGTGATGAGTCAGTTTGAGGGTGATTTATCAGTTTGGGGGTGATGGGTTAGTTTGGGAGTGATGGGTCAGTTTGCGGTGATAGGTCAGCTTGAGGGTGATGGGTCAATTTTGGGTGATAGGACAGTTTGGGGCGATGTGTCAGTTCGGGCTGATAGATCAGTTTGATCTTGTTTGCTATTTTGGGGTGATGGGCCAATTTGGGGATAGCGATCAGTTTGGGGTGAGTTTGCAGTTTTGGCGAATCCGTCAAGTTGGGAAGATGCATCAGTTTGGGCGTGAGGTGTAAGTTTGTGGGTGATGGATCAGGTTGAGTTCATGAATCAGTTTGGCTGTAATGGGGCGTTTTGGGCGTATTGGGTCAGTTAGGAGTGATGCGTTTGTTTGGGGGTGATGGATCAGTTTGATGTGATGGGCCATTTTGTGGTGATGGGTCAGTTTGGGATGATGGGTCAGTTTGTGGGTGAGGGGTCGGTTTGGGGTGATGGGATGGTTTGGGAAGATAGATCAGTTTGGGAGTGAGGAGTAAGTTTCCGGTGATGGATCAGTTTAGGTGTGATGGATTAGTTCGTGTATGATGGGTAACTTTGCGGATGATGGGTCGGTTTTGGGGTGATAGTCCGGTTTGGGGTGATGGGTCAGTTTGGGGGTGAGGGCTCATTTGGGGGTGAGGTTTCAATATTGGGGTGAAGGGTCAGTTTGGGAGTGAGGGATAAGTTTGGGGGTCAGTGGTCATTTTGGGGTGAGGGATCAGTTTGTGGGTAATGTCCAACTGAGACACAGAAGGAAGTTTGTAAATTCACATGTAGGATCCATCGCTCAGACATAATCTCCAACCTGATCGCAGGGGACCCGACTTGTGCCCCGAAATTAAGGTACCGCGTCAACATGTCCCCGCCCCCACCCCTGTATGCCCGTGGTCAGGTGACTCCATCTCCCAGAGTGCAGTGCGGCCATAGCGATAAATCGCTGGAGCCTTTTTGTCTGCCGCCCTGCAATGTGCGAACGTGGGGCCACCATCGCTGCCTCCGTTGGTCTGCAATTTATTGTAAATCCTTCAAAACTGGACAATGTTTATCTGTGTATTGTGGAAAGTGTGGAATGAGAGAGAAAGTAGAGCAAATGCTGTAATATTATTAAAGATCAATAACCCAGACATTATCATGTGCGACATTAATGATTATTTGAATAATGTAAATATTTCTGAACTTGCAAATAATCATATGGAAAGTTATTGAACCGGGAAGATCATTCATGCCAGATTCATTTTTTAATACTAGACAGGAATCAGTGAGATGGTTGTTGTAAAATGTTTAAGGACTCCAATAAATACAAGAGGATTGTTGTACCGAGGTCTCAGTCTCTATATTGGTATCAAGAGGTGGTAAAATAGGATCACAATAATTTCTCCTCCGCTACTCCATTACTGTGTGCACAGTTTTAGTCTGCATAGTACAAGAAGTTTATAGAGGCATTGGGAACGTGCAAAAAGGATGAAAGCAGAACTGAAAGGTTATACCATTCAGGAAATGCTGAATAGGTTGGGGAGCATTTCTCTAGAACAGATAAGGTTGAGGAGCTACTTAAATTATGAAATGCTTTGATAGGGTAGATGTGGAGTAGATGTCTTTACTTTTGGGAGGGAACAAAACTACGAGCCTTATATATTAAATATTCATAAATAAATCCAATCAGGAATTCAAGAGAAACTTATTTTTACCCAGTGAGTGTTCAGAATGTGGAACCAGCTATTACATGGAGTAGGTGACGTGATTGGCACAGGTACAGTTTAGGGGAAGCTCGAATTGCATATGCAGGAGAAAGGAATATAATGTTATGCTGATGGGTTGGATGAAGATGGATGGGAGGAGGCTCATCTGGAGTACAGATCAGTTGTGCCGAATGGTCTGTTTCTAGACTGCAGACTCGATGTAACTTCATGTAAAATTAAAGTGGATTAATGATTTTAAATGGCGTGCAGGAACAGAGAGACCTGAGGGTGTATGTAGACAAACTTTGACGGTGGCAGGAAAAGATAAACCGTCTCTTCAAAAAGCACACGAGATCTCTAGCTTGATAATTAGAGGCACAGGGTCCGAAATCCCCGCCCCCGCCGGAACGCGGTGCACTTACCATGATTGAGCTGTTTGCATTGCCACGGTGGCCTCTTTTGCGAAATTGCATTCTTAGTCTTTTTTTTCTAGTGGCCGGGAAGTCGGTGACAATGGGGGCGGTCGTGAGCGGAAGTTTGGTATGTTGAGTGGCGGAAGTAGGGCGGCAGTCGGAATGTCCACAGCTGTCACTCGTCAGCGTAGCACTTATGACATCATCGTGCTGTCGTGTCGCCATGTCTCACCCCTTTACTTAAAAGGGAGTACCACTGCGAGCTCTGCGATTCTTTTATTTACCAGGCAGGGTTTCGGCCTGGCCAGAGGTCTGGCACCCAAGGGGTGGTAGGTGCCTGTTGCCGGCCGAACCCGGCGGGGCATAATTGTCGGCCTGACCTATCAGTCTTCCAGCAAAAAATAAGTAAGATGGCGGCCGGGGCAGTGCACCCTCCCCTGTAATGGTGACCGCACCGAGATTTTGAACACACTGCAAGCACAGTGCACTGACAGAATACGCTGTCGGTGGTACCAAGCGGCGGCAGCAACATTTAATTGGTGGAATCTCGCATTCGGGTGGAATATCGGCGGTGTGCTCTTTGATGACGCAATTAGGATGGATCGGTAGCAGTGGGGCAGAAGTGGTGGGAGCAGGGCACCGTCGGGATAAAGTAGATCGGCATATTTTAACATGACAGCCAATCTACGAAAAATTGGTGGACATTCCACTCCGCAGCGTGGCCGTCGTTTTCTGGCGCTAACAGGCCGAAAGTGAAGGGGCAATTTCGGCCCCATCGACTACAAACATCAAGGAAGCTATGCTAAACCTTTCTAAATCATTGTTTAGGACCCAGCTAGTGTACTATGTCCAATTCTGGGTGCTACATCTTCGGAAGAATGTCCAGGTATTGGAGAGAGTGCACAGGATATTTTCACGAATGTTTCGACTGGCAGACGAGTGGATCACCAAAGGAGACAGAATAAAATAAGTCGCAATAAAATCACGTCGAAACAATTTTTATTACAAAACAAGTTATTATGATCTGCAATGCACTGCCTGAAAGGGCGGTGGATGCACATCCAACAGTAACTTTCAAAACTAGCTGGATAAATATTGCAAAGGAAAGATTATAGGGAACCACAGACGAACCGCAGCAAAATCTCTCAGGGAAAATCACTGAATATATATTTTATTTTTGTTATAGCATTCTCAACATGTTTTTGTTAAAACATTTATGGTGTTTCGATTTAGCAGCGAAAGATTCAATATGTGAGTACAATAATTTGATTGAGTATAAATATTTGCCATGCCACATTTACAAGATCCATATTGAAATCTCTCAAGCTTTTCAGGAATTTCTGTACTTCTGAATCCCGTAGTTAATTTACAACGGAATAACTTCAATCCATGACCTGGCATCAAATAAATACTGCAACCTGCAGATAAAAGCAAGAATCAGATTTTCAACCTCAATCAACGGACTACTGATGAGCACAAAAATATCTTTGTTGAAATGTTCCGATCCCTCGCCAAAAGACGGGAATTATTTTGCTGATAAAACATATAGGAAAATCTTTAGTGGGGAATCACCAGCCCCATTGAAGAATGAACGAAACTGTCAGGTAAAAAAAAACTTACAATTAAGACAACACTCTGAAATGAAGCTCTAGCTCTTTATATAACTCTCCTCTGATGGTAACTGAGTTATATGGACCGAATTTCATGAAGTCATCCGCCCACCAAAGTGCTTCCAAAGGACCTCCAATGGCCGCTGAGGACCCACAAAGGTCGGCGTGTTGCTAATCTGCGACGTACGCTGCCAATCTGAGCGGCAGCGGGCGGGAGCTCTCATTCTTGGCAGGAAAAGCGCTTGTCGCCCAAGTGCAAGCAATGAAGGAATCGGGCCCACGGAGGGTCGAAGTGGTAAAAATAAAATGCATCAAAAACAAAAAGAATATATCTGGCGACCTTCAGGGAATCCATCCAGAAATAATTTAAATAAACTTCAGTAACCTTTTTCGCAGCATCTTCATACTTACCATTGAGGACAGAGCTGCCTGCACTCAACGGACCAAAACAAAACTAAAATTAAGTAGCGCTATCTCAATGCAAAGGGCGATAAGAATGAAATGCTTGCTAAGATCGATGATCCATTAAAGAGATAGATTGGAGATAACCCAGGTGCTGCACATACCATAATCTATAACCGAAGTGAAGCAGAAAAAAATCAATGTGATCCGACCCATTCATTTCCACGGAGAAAACGTGTTTCATTCGAAGCCAGGGACCTGGTGTGAAGTGTTTAACAAACAAACAATTTAAACACTTTTCGCATTTAAAAGCATTAAATAAAATGTAAAACGATTAGAGGAATATTATGAATAATCGCAAAATATGTGGTCACATAAAGCAAGTTGATTTCGCTGGAAAAATCTAATAATATAAGAGAGAGAAATAGATAGATAGATAAAAAGACAGATAGACAGACTGACAGACATAGATCAATACGTAGATAGCAGACAGACAGGGAAATATATTGTTAGACATTTAGATAGCAGACAGGCAGACAGATGGATAACCGTGTGCCCGAGCAACTTTGCTGCATCATATTAGTGTAAGAACCCTTAAACTGTTAAATGACCTTATCCATGTTTTAATACTAGTTCGAGCATTTCTACTGGGCTAATGACTTTAGTACAAGAGTGGTTTCAGACTTTGTCCCCAAAATTATATTGTATTAATACAACCTACATTATCTGGATTCTTGACTGTAACACACTTTTGTACCTGCTGCAATTTTGGACATTTGTTCAGTCTAAAAAAACGGGCGGTTTCTTATTTAGCGATATATTCAGATTGGAGTTCCATGATACTGTTTAGAATTCAGACAAATATCATGGACTGGTCTCACCCCCTACCCCCACTGACTCACCCCAACTACCGTCTGGGACCCAGAACATCTTGTAGGTTGTAATTGCATCCCAGCTCATCTCCTGTATAAGAATCGCCGCCCTCTCTGGCCTGCTGCTCGACCGAGCTCCTGACCCTTTAAAACCCTCTCCCCCAATGTCGGTGCAAGGGTTAATATATTCCTTTCAAAAGGCGTAATTTGCTTTTTGCAAACTGCCATCAGCAGCCCCACATTAAAAGGTCTGCCCTGAAACATCAGCGTCAAGGAGAAAGACAGGAGAAGCTACCTGAGCAAGGAACTCATTTTGAGTTATTGGCCTACAGAGAAAGTACCTTCAGCACAAGTACCAACTTCATTGTCGCAGAGCCTCGAGGTCAGAGCATTCTGTTCTGGGGCGCTGTAAGATACAGTGCATCCAATACCTACATTCACAACAATTAAATAAAAGAGAGCTCCATGTAATGCTCTTAAACTGCACCGAGCGCATCATCTGTTACATGTAATAGCTTTAACAATATGGCAAACCCAGATTGAAACAAAATCTTTAATTCATACCGCGCCTTTCATGAACTCAGGACGTGGCAAAACAACTTGCAGCCAATGAAATACTTTTTAAGTAAGGAACCCTCGTAATGTATTGCAACACCATATTTCTGAATTGTCCCTTTTGGACAAGACCAGATTTCTGATTTGTCCCGTGTAGGAAAAGTCACACGCCACAGTTTGTCTGAAATGTGAAATTAGATCCTGCCTGCTGCAGAATAATCAGGGTCTTGCTAATCTGTAATTTGATCCATTCATCCTGACAGCCAGGCTCCAGAGATCAGAGTGCTAACACTACTGCTTTCAGAGAGCAGTCAAGGCGCACCCTCCTGAGCTAGGAGCACTCACAGCACTCATACCGCTAAGTTCAGAGAGGTATGGGTGATGCCATGGAACGATTTTACCAAAGACGCAAATTTTTAATCAAGGTTTTGGTGGACAAACTTCTTTCTCCTGTGTTCCTGAGCTGTGGCTCAGTGGGTAGCTCATGCACCTCGAAATCAAAATGGCAGTGCGTTCAAATCCTACTTGAACACTAACAAATCTCGGTTAACACTGCATTGGTGGAGGTGCTGTGTTTTAAATGAGAAATTAAACCCACGCCCTATTTGCTATCTCAAGAGGACATAAAAAAGTTCAACGGCACTATTCTGCAGCAGAGCAGGGGAGTTATCGCCGATGTCTTGGGGCCAATATTTATCCCTCAATCAACATAACATAAAACCCAGATGATCTAATCATTATCACATTGCTGCTTGTGCGCAAATTGGCTTTGTATCATCAGCAAACATAGATACATTCGAATCGGTCCCTTGATCTAAGTCATGTATAATAATTGTAAATAGCTGAGGCCCAAGCACTTATCCTTGAGTCACCCCACTATTTACAGCCTGTCAACCGGAAAATGACCTGTTTATCCCTACTCTCTGTTTTCTGTCCATTATCCAATCGTCTATCCATGCTACTATATATCCCAAATCCAAGAGCCCTTACTTGGTAACAACATTTTGTGTGGCACCTTATAGAATGCCTTTTGAAAATCCAAATATACTACATCTACTATTTCCGCTTTATCTACTCTACTAGTCTCTTCCTCAAAAATCTCTAATAAATTTGTTAAACATGATTTTCCTTTAATAAAACATGTTGATCCTCCCTAATCATATTATGATTTCTGTAAATGCTTCCTTAAGAATATATTCTGTTAATGCTTCCTTAAGAATGGATTCGAACATGTCAGGCTAACTGGCCTATCGTTCCGTTTTCTCTCTCCCTTCTTTCTTGAATAGCAGTTTTACATTTGCTACCTTCTAATCCGTTGGGTCTGTTCTAGGCTCTAGGGAAAGTTGGAATATCACAACCAATGCATCCACTGTCTCTGCAGCCATAACTTTTACAGCCCTCGGATGTAGATCATCAAGTCAAGGCATTTGTTAGATTTAGTCCCATTACTTTCTCAAGTACTTTTTGGCAACAGCACTTTGTTACTTTAAGTTGATCACTCTTATTCGCCCTTCGGTTCCCCATTATTTTGTTATGCTTTTTGTATATTCTACTGTAAAGACAGACACATAATAATTGTTTCATATTCTATTTTCTCACTTTTCATACATTTTTTGGTCATCCTTTGCTGAATATACTTGACCACTAACAAGATTACTGTGGAAATATTCACCACCTTTTGCAATCATAAACATTCTTTAACCTCAATTCAGTTAATAAATCTTATTTATGAAAATTGGCAGGAACAATTTGCAGAAATTTACTTTTCCTCCCATCACTCTATCCCACGACCAGCAGTGTGGCATGTGGGGGTGTGAGGCAAAGGACATGTTGACTGAAGTTGGATAATCTTTTTCGACAGAGTTGTTTCTAAGATCATGCCTCAACCACTGAACAATGACTTCCTGATGATCCCAAGCTGCTGGCTCGTTTTTCGAATCTTCACCCCTTCTCACTGTATCCAAATTGATGAAGATTTTTGTAACGCTCATCCCAAATCTGATCTTCTGACATCATATCCTCTCTGATCCCACATCCTCCCCGATCCCTTACCCTCCATGTTCCCATACCCTTCATGATACCATACCCTCCATAATCATATACTCTGCCTGATCCCATATATTCCCTGACCCCTTATTCTCTCTGATCCCATATCCTCCCTGACCCCATAGGCTCCCCGACCCCATATCCTCTAACTCCATATCCTCCCTGACTCCATAACTCCCTGAGCACATATCCTCCCTGATCACATATCCTGCATGACACCATATACTCTCTGGGCCCACGTTCTCTCTGACCCAGCATCCTCCACGACCCCATATCCTCTCAGATGCCATATGCTCTTCAAGCCAATATCCTCTCCAAATCCATATACTCTCTGAAATCAAAACCTCTGCGAACTCGTATCAACTCTGATCACTAATGTCTCCATCACTAAGATAATTCCCTCCACACAATCTCCTTCCAATTCCCTCCTCACAAACTCCCTCCAATTCACTGCTCACAATCTCCCTCCAATTCCCTACTCACAATCTCCCTCCATTCCCTCCTCACAATCTCCCTCCAATTCCCTCCTCACAATCTCCCTCCAATTACGTCTCACCCTGCAATTCCCTCCTCGCCATCTCCCTCCAATTCCCTCCTCACAATGACCCTCCAATTCCCTCCTCACACTGTCCCTCCAATTCCCTCCTAACAATCTCCCTCCAATTCACTGCACACCATCTCCCTCTAATCCCGTCCTCGCAATATCTCTCCAATTCCCTGCTCAAAATCGCACTTCAATTACCGCTTACTACCTCCCTCCACACAATCTCCCTCCAATCCCCTCCTCACAATGTCCCTCCAATTCAATGCTCACAATCTACCTCCAATTCCCACCTCACAATCTCCCTCCAATTCACTGCTCACAATCTCCCACCAATTCCCTCCTCACAACCTCCCTCCAATTCCCTCCTCACACTCTCCCTCCATTTCCCATTCGCAATCTCCCTCCAAGTCCCTCCACACATTCTCCCTCCAATTCCCCCCTCATACTCTCGCTCAAATTCTCCCCTCACCATTTCCCATTCCATTGTTGTGTTTCTCCCAAACTCTGGAAGTTTCTGCACTTTTACATAATCTCCCTCCATATCTACCGTCCCGTTGATTGCAGCCTCGTCTGTATTCCCTGTCCCTTCAACCCATCATTGCGCGGCCTGCGTTCAGCCGCCCTGGTCCTGCAGTTTAAAATTCACTCCGTAAATTTCGCCAACTTTCAACTAATTTTCATCCCTCAAGAATTTCATTTACATCCTATATATTTGATTATTAAATGAGCACAAACCCACAATGGGTGGATGTTACAGGAATAGTGCCGAGATTCTGGCCACACGTTTACAATCTGCCATAAATATGTAAATCTTAATGTGTGAGTGGCAGTCGCCCATAGAAGACCCTGGTTTATGAAAGGAGAGAAGTGTAAGTGAGGTACCTATAGACCAATAAGAATAACATCACTCGTTGGGTTCATTTTCGCATCGGGCGATGTTGTGAAATGGGGGATGTTAAATTAGTCGTGCTTTATGCTCCACGGCCTAATTTTCCAATCGATTGAAATTAATGGAAACGGAAATCAGGCGGGCTTTATAAGGGGCAGATCATTCAATGTCACCCATTTTACACCACATTCCAAATTTAAAATCGCACCTGTTGTCTTCGCTAAACATTGAGATCTGCGAGACTTTCTTGCAGAAAAAAATCAATTTCTTTGGTTTACGCTATCAGTTCTTCCATATCCTCCTCCAGAACACCCCAGTTCTTGTTTCGATAATCATTTGTGAAAACTGGTGCAGAGTGTTTATTTATTTACATGTTGCATTGGTTCATTTGCTCCGCGTCTCCTTTACTTAACTTTAAGAGAAAGAGCTCTCTGCATTCGTTAGACGTTCCATCAGCTCCGACTGGCCAACAGTGCACTGACATGCTCATAGGGCAATGTTGTGGCTTCCGGTCTGATTAGCATCGTTAACAATAAACATAATGTAGTGACTCAGGATCAAGGCTTCCTGCAGTGAAAATAATGCACCAAGTTTCCCTTCCATGGTTTGAAAAATAGATAAGGACGACCATGTTCAAGTAAGTGCCGTCTGACATTTCATACACCAGAAACCCTGCCAGTTTCAACCGAAGGAGGGTAAAGGTTATCTGCTGATGGGACCAGATGGGACAACCAGCGATGCCAGTGGGAAGTAAGTCATCTTCAAAAATATCAAAACTGCAAATCACACCAAACAGAATACTGCCAGTGTACGGTAGATCTGTGCAAGTGAATGCTTGAATGGATGGATGAGCTGGAATTCGATGCAGTAGCAGTGGGCTGCGATCTAATGAGCTGATTTGGCCAGACTGGGGCCTGAGTTTCTGGAATGTTGTTGGACCTGGACCCACCCTGGCCAAGGTTTGGTGCTCCACGGAAACCCTGCCTTGAAATGTATAGGTAAGGGGCTGAGCAAGGTTTCCAGTGGCTAACAGGTGGTGTTCTTTTCTCGGAATATTAATTCTCTGACCTGTTCCTTTAAAGCCATTTAGTTTCACTGGTCACTTGATTGATTAACAAGGTGGACGCTTGACTAGTAAAGCCACTCAGTTGCATAAACGAAGAAATTCTGACCACCCAGGACAGCAGCACTTCCAGGAGAAGGTCCAGCACCACCTGTTCAGGACAACTAGGGATGGGCAATAAATGTTTGCCTTGCCAGGGGTGCCCACATCGCGAGAAGGAATAATAAACATTCTGATGTGTGAAAACACAGCAGCCAAAATTTATGGCTTTATCGCCCAATGCCGCCAACATTTCCCTGGTCGAACATCCCAGTGCCACTTGCGTTGTGGCCTGGAGCGGGCGGGATGGGAGAGCCACGGGAAGCGCCCGCCGACGTCAGTGGACGGCCGATGCACGTAATTATACTCCCGCCCGCGGAGATGCCATATTCATGCGGGCGGGAGTCGGCAGCAGGATGGCGGGGGACCATTGAGTGCAGGCAGCTCTGTCCTCAATGATAAGTGTGAAGATGCTGCGAAAAAGGTTAGTAAAGTTTATTTAAATTATTTCCTGGATGGTGTTCCTTCAAGGTCGGCAGATGTTTTTTCTTGATGCTTTTTATTTTTAGTTCATCGTCCCACCCTGGGCCGATTCTATCCTTGTTGGCACTTGGGCGGAAAACACCCTTGCTGCCGAGAATGAGAGCTCCCGTCCGCTGCCGCTCAGATTGGTTGCATACTTTGCAGATTTGCCAACAAACGAACTTCGAGGGACATGCGTGATGAAACCCTCGCCCAAATAACCGTCAGGGTCCTCAGCCGCCATCGCCAGTCCTTTGGGCAGGACTTGAGTGGGTGGAGGACTTCATGAAATTCTGGCCCATACTTACTGAGACGCAACCCATATAACTCAAACACCATCGGAGGAAAGTTATGCAAAGAACTAGACCGTCATTTCTGAGTCTTGTCTTAGTTGTAAATGTGTGTTTACTGACAGTTTTGTTCATTCGTCAATGGGGCTGATGATTTCCCACTAAACATTTTCCTGTATGTTTTAGCAGCAAAATAAGTCCGGTCTTGTGCCGGAGAATCGGTACGTTTCCACAAAGATATCTTTGTGCCCATCTTTCAGCACAATGGTCTGCTTCACAGGACAGTAGTCAGTTGATGGCGGTTGAATATCTGATTCTTGCTTATATCTGCAGGATTCAGAATTTATTTCATGCCAGGTCGTGGATATAAGTTAATCCAGTGGAAGTTACCCGCGGGATTCGGATGTGCAGAAATTCCTGAAAAAGCATTAGAGATTCCAGTAATGTTGTTGTTAATGTAGGATGCCAAATATAGTTTCAATCAAATTATTGCTGCTCACATATTGAATCTTTCGCTGCCATATACGAACGCAATAATTGTTTAAACAAAGACATGTTTAGAATGCTATAAAAGAAATAAAATATACATTCAGTAAGCTTCCCTGTGAGATTTTGCTTTGGTTTGTCTGAGTTTCCCTGTAATCTTTCCGTTGCAAGTATTTATCCAATTCCGTTTTGAAAGTTACTGTTGAATCGGCTTCCACCGCCCTTTCACGCAATGCATTTCAGATCATAATAACTTGTTTTGTAAAAATATATTATGTCCACGAAATTTTGTTGCAACGTATTTTATTTCTATGTGCTTTGGTTATCAATTGGTCTGCTAGTAGAAACGTTCGAGTACATCTCCTGTGTACCCTCTCCAATACCTGGACATTCTCGCTAAGATGTAGCACACAGAATTGGACATAGTACACCAGCTGGTGCGTAAACAATGATTTAGAAAGGTTTAGCATAACTTCCTTGAACTTGTAGTCTATGGGGCCGAGATTGCCCCTTCACTTTAGGCCTGTTATCGCCGGCAACCGACGGCCACGCTGCGGATTAATATGGTCGCCCATTTTTCGTAGAATGGCTGTCATATTGAAAATTGGCCATATACTGTATCCCGACGGTGGTGTGCTCCTACCACTTCTGCCCCGCTGCTGCCGATCCGTCCTAATTGCGACATCAAAGCGCCCCCCGGCCGGCATCTTACTTATTTTTCTGGAAGACTGCCAGGTCTGGCCTACAATTATGCTCTGCCAGAGGCCTGGCATCCAAGGGGGTGGGGGGAGGTGTCAGGATGCCTGTTGACGGCCCGGTCGAATCCCTCACTGGTGGCCCAGTGGACCTAAATTAAAGAATCGTAGAGCTCGCAGCAGCGGTCCCTTTTAAGTGCAGGGGAGAGGAATGGCGAAAGTCCAGTGTGATGATGTCATCTGTGTTACGGTGATGAGGGACAGCGGCGGACACTCCGACTGCCCCCCTACTTCCACCGCTCTACTTACCGAACTTCCACTCACCGCTGCCCCCATTGTCACTGAATTACAGGCCACTCGAAAAAAAATGCCTAAGAATGGAATTTTGTGCAAGAGGCGACCGTGGCGATGAAAACAGCTCAAACATGGTAATTGCACTGCGTTCCGGCGTGGGAACAATTTCGGCCCCTGTGTCTCTATTTCTAAAGCTGGTGTTCATGTATGCTTTTTGAAGATACTTTTTAGCTTTTCCTGCCACCGTCAAAGAGTTGTATCCATCCAACCTCATGTCTGTCTGTTCCTGCACCCCATTTAAAATCATTATTCCACTTTAATTTTATATCAAGTTACATCGAGTCTACAGCCCAGAAACAGATCATTCGGAACAACTGATCTGTGCTCCACATGAGCCTCTTCCCAGCCTTCTTCATCCAACCCATCAGCATAACCTTATGTTGCGTTCTGCTGCATATGCAATTCTAGCTTCCCCGAAACTGTATCTATGCCAATCATCTCAATTACTCCATATAATAGCAGGTTCCGCATTTTTAAACCTCACGAGGTAAAAGTAAGTTTCTCCTGAATTCCCATTGGATTTATTTATGAATGTCTAATATTTATGGCTCGTAGTTTTGGTCAGCGCTCCAAGTAAAGACATCTGCTCTACATCTACCATATCAAAGTATTTCATAATTTTAAGTACCTCCATTAGATCACACCTCAACCTTATCTTTTCTAAAGAAATGATACACAAACGGTTCAGCTTTTCCTGAAACGTATAATCTTACAGTTCTGCTTTCATTCTTGTGAATCTTTTGTGCACCTTCTCTCGTGCCTCTATACACTTTTTTAAATTATGGAGACTGAAACTGTGTTCACAGTAACGGAGTACGGGAGGGGAAATTATTGACATCGCTATTTAACCAGCTGTGTGGACTCCACCTCTTGATACCAATGTAGAGACTGATACTTCAGTGCAACAATCCTCTTCGTATTTATTGGAATACTTAAACATTTCACAAACTAGCTCACTGATTCCTGTCAAGTATCAAAAGAATGAATCTGGCATGAATGATCGTCCCGTTTCAATGACCTTAGAAAGGAACATTTGAAAGTTAAGAAATATTTACATTGTTCAATTTATCATTAAGGTCGCACATAATAATTTCTGGGTGATTGACCTTGAATAATATTACAGCACTTGCTCGACTTTCTCCCTCATTCCATCATTTCCATAACATACAGGTAAACGTTATCCAGTTGTGAATGAATTGCAATAAATTGCAGAAGAAAGGAGGCGGCGATGGCGGGCCAAGTTCCCACAATGCAGTGCGGCGGGGAAAATGCTCCAACGATGGACAGATCTGGCTGCACTGCACTCTGGGAGATGGTGTCAACTGACCACGGACAGGCAGGGTGAAGGTGTGCTTTCCTTTCCGGGCACAAGTCAGGTCACCTGCGATCAGGTTTGAGATCATGTCTGCGCGCTGAAGTCAAAGGCACTGAGCCAACAAGTTAAGTTGTAAACTTCTATCTGTGACTTAGTCTGACTTCACCCACAAACTGAACCCTCACCCTAAACTGACCCCTTACCCCCAAACGCACAGCTCACCCCCAAACTGACCACTCATCCCCAAACTGAACACTCACTCCGAAATGGAACACTCACCGCCAATCTGAAACATTACACCCAAAACAGACTCATCGCAGTCAAATCTACCACTCACCTGCAAACCGATCCAAATTTCCTAAACTGACCCATCACCCCCAAACTGATCCATCACCCAAAACTTTCTCCTCACTCCCAAACTGATCCATCAAACCAAACTTTCCCATCAACCCAAAATCGACACCGCACTCGCCAAGTGAACCATCACCACAAACTGACCATCACCAAAAAGGAATCCATCACCCCAAACTGACGCATCATCCACAAACTGACTCTTCAACCACAAACCGACCCATCCCCCACACTGACACCACGTACCCAAACTGATCAGTCACCCCAAACTGACCCATCACCACCAAATCAACACCGCACCCGTGAAATTAACCATTACCACAAACTGACCCATCACCAAAAAGTGATCCATCACCCCAAGCTGACCCATCACCCCAAACCAACACATCACCACAAACTGATGCGTCATCCACAATCTGACTCATCAACCAAAACTGACCCAACCCCCAAACTGACTACTCGCGCCCGAACTGATCAATCACCGCAAACTGACCCATCACCGCAAACTGAAATATCACCCCAAACTTACCCATCAGCCTAAACTGAAATATAACCCCAAAATGACCTATCACCCGAAACTGACCCATTACACAAACTGACCCATCACCCCAAACTGAAATATCACCCCAAACTGACGCATCACCACAAACTGAACCATCACCTCAAACTGTCATCACCCCAAACTGACCCATCACCCACTAACTGACCCATCACCCACAAACTGATTCATCTCCAAAACTGAACCATCATCCCAAACTGACCCAACACCCCAAACTGACATATCACCCCAAACTGACCCATCACTCTAAACTGCCCCATCCCCCCAAACTGACACATCACGCAAAAACTCACTCATCACCACAAACTGACACATCACCCCAAACTGACCTATCAGCGCAAATCGAAGCATCACTGCAAGCTTCCCATCACACACAAACTGACCCATCACTCCCAAATTGACCCATCACCCCAAACTGACCCATCACACAAACCGATCCATCAACACCAAACTGGCCATCACCCTAAACTGACCCATCACCCAAAAACTGACCCATCACCCACAAACAGACCCATCCCCAAAATCTGACCCATCGTCCCAAACTGACCCATCACCACAAACTGATCCATCACCCCCAAACTCACTCATCACCCCAAACTGACTCATCGCCCCAAACTGACACATTACCCCAAACTGACTCACCAACCCAAACTAACCCATCACCCAAACTGACCCATCACTCCAAACTATCCCATCACCCCAAACTGACCCATCACCCAAACTGATCCACTGCCCCCAAATTGACCCATCACCCCAAACTGATCCATCACAAACAAACTGACCATCACCAACAAACTGACTCATTACCCCAAACTGGCCCATCACCGAAACTGATCCATCATCCCCAAACTGACTCATCTCCCACAAACTAACTCATCACCCACAAACTGACCCATCACCCCAAACTGACCCATCACACACAAACTAACTCATCCACCACAAACGGACCCATCACCCCAAACTGAGCCATGATATCAAACTGACCCATCACCCAAAAAGACCCATCACCCCCAAACTTACCCATCACCCTAAACTGAATCATCACCCACAGCAGACCCATCAATCACAAACTGTTCCGTCACCCCAAACTGACCTATCACCGCAAAACTAACCCAACACCCAAAACTGACCCATCACCCACAAACTGACCCATCACACCAAAATGACTTATCACCTCCAAACTGACCTATCACCCCAAGCTGACCTATCAGCCCCAAACTGACCCGTCATACAAAACTGCCCGAAAACCACAAACTGCTCCATTGCACAATACATACCCTTTACCACAAACTGACACATAACCAAAAACTGCCCCATCATAACAAACTGACCCATCACCCCAAACTCATCCATCACCCAAAAACTGACACATCACCCCAAACTGACCCATCACCCCAAACTGACTCATCACCAAAAACTGACCCATCATCCCAAACTGACCCATCACCCTAAATTGACCCATCACCCCAAACTGACCCAACACCCACATATTGACTAATCACCAAAAACTGACTCATCAACCGAAAATGACCCATCACTCAAAACTGACCCATCACCACAAACTGACCATCACCAAAAAGGAATCCATCACCCCAAACTGACGCATCATCCACAAACTGACTCTTCAACCACAAACCGACCCATCCCCCACACTGACACCACGTACCCAAACTGATCAGTCACCCCAGACTGACCCATCACCACCAAATCAACACCGCATCCGTGAAATTAACCATTACCACAAACTGACCCATCACCAAAAAGTGATCCATCACCCCAAGCTGACCCATCACCCCAAACCAACACATCACCACAGACTGATGCGTCATCCACAATCTGACTCATCAACCAAAAACTGACCCAACCCCCAAACTGACTACTCGCGCCCGAACTGATCAATCACCGCAAACTGACCCATCACCGCAAACTGAAATATCACCCCAAACTTACCCATCAGCCTAAACTGAAATATAACCCCAAAATGACCTATCACCCGAAACTGACCCATTACACAAACTGACCCATCACCCCAAACTGAAATATCACCCCAAACTGACGCATCACCACAAACTGAACCATCACCTCAAACTGTCATCACCCCAAACTGACCCATCACCCCCAAACTGACCCATCACCCACAAACTGATTCATCTCCAAAACTGAACCATCATCCCAAACAGACCCAACACCCCAAACTGACATATCACTCCAAACTGACCCATCACTCTAAACTGCCCCATCCCCCCAAACTGACACATCACGCAAAAACTCACTCATCACCACAAACTGACACATCACCCCAAACTGACCTATCAGCGCAAATCGAAGCATCACTGCAAGCTTCCCATCACACACAAACTGACCCATCACTCCCAAATTGACCCATCACCCCAAACTGACCCATCACACAAACCGATCCATCAACACCAAACTGGCCATCACCCTAAACTGACCCATCACCCAAAAACTGACCCATCACCCACAAACAGACCCATCCCCAAAATCTGACCCATCGTCCCAAACTGACCCATCACCACAAACTGATCCATCACCCCCAAACTCACTCATCACCCCAAACTGACTCATCGCCCCAAACTGACACATTACCCCAAACTGACTCACCAACCCAAACTAACCCATCACCCAAACTGACCCATCACTCCAAACTATCCCATCACCCCAAACTGACCCATCACCCAAACTGATCGACTGCCCCCAAATTGACCCATCACCCCAAACTGATCCATCACAAACAAACTGACCATCACCAACAAACTGACTCATTACCCCAAACTGGCCCATCACCGAAACTGATCCATCATCCCCAAACTGACTCATCTCCCACAACTAACTCATCACCCACAAACTGACCCATCACCCCAAACTGACCCATCACACACAAACTAACTCATCCACCACAAACGGACCCATCACCCCAAACTGAGCCATAATATCAAACTGACCCATCACCCAAAAAGACCCATCACCCCCAAACTTACCCATCACCCTAAACTGAATGATCACCCACAGCAGACCCATCAATCACAAACTGTTCCGTCACCCCAAACTGACCTATCACCGCAAAACTAACCCAACACCCAAAACTGACCCATCACCCACAAACTGACCCATCACACCAAAATGACTTATCACCTCCAAACTGACCTATCACCCCAAGCTGACCTATCAGCCCCAAACTGACCCGTCATACAAAACTGCCCGAAAACCACAAACTGCTCCATTGCACAATACATACCCTTTACCACAAACTGACACATAACCAAAAACTGCCCCATCATAACAAACTGACCCATCACCCCAAACTCATCCATCACCCAAAATCTGACACATCACCCCAAACTGACCCATCACCCCAAACTGACTCATCACCAAAAACTGACCCATCATCCCAAACTGACCCATCACCCTAAATTGACCTATCACCCCAAACTGACCCAACACCCACATATTGACTAATCACCAAAAACTGACTCATCAACCGAAAATGACCCATCACTCAAAACTGACCCATCACCGCAAACTGACCCATCACACCAAACTGACAAATCACCGAAACCGACCCATCAACGCCAAACTGACCCATCACCCTAAACTAACCCATCACCCACAAATGAAACATCACCCACAAACAGACCCATCACCAAAACTGATCCATCTCCCCAAACTGATCGATCACACACAAACAGACACATCACACCAAACTGACACATAACCTAAACTGACCAATTTCCCCCAAACTGAGCGATCACACACAAACTTACCCATCACCAACAAACTGACCCATCACCCAAAAATTGAACAATCACCGCAAACTGACCCATCACACCAAACTGACCCATCACCCAAACCGACCCATCACCCCAAAACTGACCCATCACCCCAAACTGAACCATCACCCACAAACTGACCCATCACGCACAAACTGATTCGTCACCCCAAACTTACCTATTACCCCCAAAATTACCCAACAGCCCAAACTGACCCATCAACCACAAACTGTCCCATCACCCCAAACAGACATTTCACCCCAAACTGACCCATCATCAAAAACTGCCCCATCAAACCAAACTGACCCATCACACCAAACTGACTCAGCACCAAAAATTACCCATCATCCCAAACTGACCCATCAGCCTAAACTGACCCATCACCCACAAACTGATACATCACCCACAAACAGACCCATCACACAAACTGATCCATCACCCCAAACTGACCCATCACACCAAAGTGACCCATAACCTAAACTGACCAATCAAACCAAACTGACCCATCACACCAAACTGACTCATCACCAAAAATGACCCATCATTCCAAACTGCCACATCACCCCAAATTGACACATCACCCCAAACTGACCCATCACCCCAAACTGACCCAACACCCCAAACTGACCCAACACACACAAACTGACTCATCACCAAAAACTGACTTATCACCCGAAACTGAACCATCACCCAAAACTGAACCATCACCCAAAACTGACCCATCATCCCATACTGGCCCATCACCCCAAACTGACCCATCACACCAAACTGACCCATATCCTAAACTAACCCATTTCCCCCAAACTGACCCATCACCCCAAACGGATCGATCACACACAAACAGATCCAACTCCCCAAAATGACCCATAACTTAAACTGACCGATTTCCCCCAAACTGACCCATCACCCCAAACTGAGCAATCACACACAACCTAACTCATCCACCACAAACTGACCCATTACCCCAAACTGAGCCATGATACCAAACTGACCCATCACCCAAAAAGACCCATCACCCCCAAACTGACCCATCACCCTAAACTGAACCATCACCCACAACAGACTCATCACGCACAAACTGTTCCGTCAACCCAAACTGACCTATCACCGCAAAACTAACCCAACACCCAAAACTGACCCATCACCCACAAACTGACCCATCACACCAAAATGACCCATCACCCCCAAACTGACCCATCACCCCAAGCTGACCTATCAGCCCCAAACTGACCCGTCACACAAAACTGCCCGAAAACCACAAACTGCCCCATTGCCCGATACAGACCCTTTACCACAAACTGACACATCACCAAAAACTGCCCCATCACACCAAACTGACCCATCACCGCAAACTCATCCATCTTCCAAATACTGACACATGACCCCAAACTCACCCATCACCTCAAACTGACTCATCACCAAAAACAGACCCATCGTCCCAAATTGACCCATCACCCCAAATTGACCTATCACCCCAAACTGACCCAACACCCACAAATTGACTAATCACCAAAAACTGACTCATCACCCGAAAATGACCCATCACCCAAAACTGACCCATCAGCACAAACTGACCCATCACCCCAAACTGACCCATCACCGCAAACTGACCCATCACACCAAACTGACAAATCACCGAAACCGACCCATCCATCCCAAACTGACCCATCTCCCTAAACTGACCCATCACCCACAAACTGAAACATCACCCACAAACTGACCCATCACCAAAACTGATCCATCTCCCCAAACTGATCGATGTCACACAAACTGACACATCACACCAAACTGACCCATAACCTAAACTGACCAATTTCCTCCAAACTGACCCATCACCGCAAACTGAGCGTTCACACACAATCTGACGCATCAGCAACAAACTAACGCATCACCCCCAAACTGACCCATAACCCCATACTAAGCCATCACCTCAAACTAACCCATCACCTCAAACTGACCAATAACCACAAACAAATCCATCACCCCAAACTGACGCATCACACCAAACTGACTTATCACCCCAAACTGACTCATCACTCAAACTGACCCATTACCCCAAACTTACACATCACGCCAAACTGACCCATAACCTAAACTAACCCATTTTCCACAAACTGACCCATCACGCCAAACTGAGCGATCACACACAAACTGACCCATCACCAACAAGCTGACCCATCACGCCAAACTGCCCGATCACCGAAACTGACCCATCAGCCCCAAACTGACCCATCACCAACAAACTAACCGATCAACCACAAACTGACCCATCACCCCAAACTGAACCAACACACCAAACTGACCCATCACCCAAAATGACCCATCACCCCCAAACTGACCCATCACACAAAACTGACCCATCACCCAAAACGACCCGTCACCCCCAAACTGACCCATCACCGCAAACTGACCCATCACACCAAACTGACAAATCACCGAAACCGACCCATCAACGCCAAACTGACCCATCACCCTAAACTAACCCATCACCCACAAATGAAACATCACCCACAAACTGACCCATCACCAAAACTGATCCATCTCCCCAAACTGATCGATCACACACAAACAGACACATCACACCAAACTGACACATAACCTAAACTGACCAATTTCCCCCAAACTGAGCGATCACACACAAACTTACCCATCACCAACAAACTGACCCATCACCCAAAAATTGAACAATCACCGCAAACTAACCCATCACACCAAACTGACCCATCACCCAAACCGACCCATCACCCCAAAACTGACCCATCACCCCAAACTGAACCATCACCCACAAACTGACCCATCACGCACAAACTGATTCGTCACCCCAAACTTACCTATTACCCCCAAAATTACCCAACACCCCAAACTGACCCATCAACCACAAACTGTCCCATCACCCCAAAATGAACCATCTCTCCCAAACTGCCCCATCACCGCAAACTGCCCCATCACCCCAAACAGACATTTCACCCCAAACTGACCCATCATCAAAAACTGCCCCATCAAACCAAACTGACCCATCGCACCAAACTGACTCAGCACCAAAAATGACCCATCATCCCAAACTGACCCATCACCCTAAACTGACCCATCACCCACAAACTGATACATCACCCACAAACAGACCCATCACACAAACTGATCCATCACCCCAAACTGACCCATCACACCAAAGTGAACCATAACCTAAACTGACCAATCAAACCAAACTGACCCATCACACCAAACTGACTCATCACCAAAAATAACCCATCATTCCAAACTGCCCCATCACCCCAAATTCACACATCACCCCAAACTGACCCATCATCCCAAACTGACCCAACACCCCAAACTGACCCAACACACACAAACTGACTCATCACCAAAAATTGACTTATCACCCGAAACTGAACCATCACCCAAAACTGAACCATCACCCAAAACTGACCCATCATCCCCTACTGGCCCATCACCCCAAACTGACCCATCACACCAAACTGACCCATATCCTAAACTAACCCATTTCCCCCAAACTGACCCATCACCCCAAACTGATCGATCACACACAAACTGATCCATCTCCCCAAAATGACCCATAACTTAAACTGACCGATTTCCCCCAAACTGACCCATCACCCCAAACTGAGCAATCACACACAACCTAACTCATCCACCACAAACTGACCCATCACCCCAAACTGAGCCATGATACCAAACTGACCCATCACCCAAAAAGACCCATCACCCCCAAACTGACCCATCACCCTAAACTGAACCATCACCCACAACAGACTCATCACGCAGAAACTGTTCCGTCAACCCAAACTGACCTATCACCGCAAAACTAACCCAACACCCAAAACTGACCCATCACCCACAAACTTACCCATCACACCAAAATGACCCATCACCCCCAAACTGACCCATCACCCCAAGCTGACCTATCAGCCCCAAACTGACCCGTCACACAAAACTGCCCGAAAACCACAAACTGCCCCATTGCCCGATACAGACCCTTTACCACAAACTGACACATCACCAAAAACTGCCCCATCACACCAAACTGACCCATCACCCCAAACTCATCCATCATCCAAGTACTGACACATCACCCCAAACTGAGCCATCACCTCAAACTGACTCATCACCAAAAACTGACCCATCATCCCAAACTGACCCATCACCCCAAATTGACCTATCACCCCAAACTGACCCAACACCCACAAATTGACTAATCACCAAAAACTGACTCATCACCCGAAAATGACCCATCACCCAAAACTGACCAATCAGCACAAACAGCCCCATCACCCCAAACTGACCC
The DNA here is from genome assembly GCF_044704955.1 of Pristiophorus japonicus. Classification (NCBI taxonomy): domain Eukaryota; kingdom Metazoa; phylum Chordata; class Chondrichthyes; family Pristiophoridae; genus Pristiophorus; species Pristiophorus japonicus. Next base: position 3,789,449 of record NW_027252779.1, read on the forward strand.
ATCACCGCAAACTGACCCATCACACCAAACTGACAAATCACCGAAACCGACCCATCAACCCTAAACTGACCCATCTCCCTAAACTGACCCATCACCCACAAACTGAAACATCACCCACAAACTGACCCATCACCAAAACTGATCCATCTCCCCAAACTGATCGATGTCAAACAAACTGACACATCACACCAAACTGACCCATAACCTAAACTGACCAATTTCCTCCAAACTGACCCATCACCGCAAACTGAGCGTTCACACACAATCTGACGCATCAGCAACAAACTAACGCATCACCCCCAAACTGACCCATAACCCCATACTAAGCCATCACCTCAAACTAACCCATCACCTCAAACTGACCCATCACCCCAAACAAATCCATCACCCCAAACTGACCCATCACCCCAAACTGACTTATCACCCCAAACTGACTCATCACTCAAACTGACCCATTACCCCAAACTTACACATCACGCCAAACTGACCCATAACCTAAACTAACCCATTTTGCACAAACTGACCCATCACGCCAAACTGAGCGTTCACACACAAACTGACCCATCACCAACAAGCTGACCCATCACGCCAAACTGCCCGATCACCGAAACTGACCTATCAGCCCCAAACTGACCCATAACCTAAGCTGGCCCATTTCCCCCAATCTGACCCATCACCCCAAACTGAGCGATCACACAAAAACTGACCCATCACCAACAAACTGACCCATCACGCCAAACTGACCCATTGCCGAAACTGACCCATCAACCCCAAACTGAACCAATACCCACAAACTAACCCATCACCCACAAACTGACCCATCACCCCAAACTGATCCATCACACCAAACTGACCCATCACCCAAACCGACCCATCACCCCCAAACTGATCCATCACCATAAACTTAACCATCACCCACAAACTGACCCATCACGCACAAACTGATCCGTCACCCCAAACTGACCTATTACCCCCAAATTGACCCAACACCCCAATCTGACCCAGCACCCATAAACTGACCCATCACCCCAAAATGATCCATCTACCACAAACTGACCCATCACCCCAAACTTACTCATCGCCCACAAACTGACGCATCACTCCAAACTGCCCCATCACCACAAACTACTCCATCACCCCAAACAGACACTTCATCTCAAATTGACCCATCAGCAAAAACGACTCATCACCCAAAACTGACCCATCACCAAAAACTGACCCATCACCCCAAACTGACTCATCACCCAAAACTGACTCATCACCAAAAACTGACTCATCACCCCAAACTGATCCATCAACCAAAAACTGAAGCATCAACCCAAACTGATTCATCAAGAAAATCTGAGCCATCTCCACAAGCTGACTCATCACCCCAAACTGACCCATCAACTCATACCGACCCAGCACCCTAAACTGACCCATCTCCCAAAAACTGATGCTTCACCACAAACTGATTCATCAGCAAAAACTGATCAATCACCCCAAATTGACTCATCACCCCAAACTGACCCATCAACCCAAACTGACCCTTCACCCCAAACTGTCCCATCACCAAAAACTGTCCCATCACAACAAACTGACCCATCACCCATAAACTCACCAATCACTCCAACGTGACCCATCACCCCATACTGACTCATTACCCCTAACAAATCCATCACCCCAAACTGTCGCATCACCCAAAACGGACTCATCACCCCAAACTGACCCATCATCCCAAACCGACCCAGCTCCCTCAACTGACTCATCACCCACAAACTGACCCATCACCCCCAAACTGACCCACCTCCCACAAACTGATGGTTCACCCCAAACTGACTCATCAGCAAAAACTGATCCATGACCCCAAATTGACCCATTACCCCAAACTAACACATCACGTCAAACTGACTCAACTTCACAAACTTCAACATCACCCTAAACTGACCCATCACCCCAAACTAACCAGTCACCCAAAATGACTCGTCACCCCAAACCAGCCCATCACCACAAACTGACTCATTACACCCAAACTGACCTATCACTCCAAAATCATCCATCACACACAAACTGTCCCATCACCAACAAACTGACCCATCTCCCAAACTGACCCATCACGCAAACAGACCCGTCACCGTCAAACTGACGCATCACACCAAACTGACCCATCACCCACAAACTGACCCATTACCCCAAACTGACCCATCATCCCAAAATGACCCACCACCCAAACTGAACCATCACCCCCAAACTTACCCATCAGCCACAAACAGACCCATCACGCAAAAACTGATCCATCACCCCAAACTGACCCATCACACGAAACTGATCCATAACCCCAAACTGAAGCACCACTCCAAACTGACAGATTACCCCCAAATTGACCAACCTCCCGAAACTGACTCATCATCCCAAACTGACCCATCACCCCAAAACTGACCCATCACCCACAAACTGACGCAAAACCCCAAACTGATTCATCACCAAAAACTGACCAATCACCCCAAACTGACCCATTACCCCAAATTGACCTATCACGCCAAACTGATCCATAACCCCAAACTGAAGCACCACTCCAAATTGACAGATCACCCCCAAACTAAACCATCTCCCGAAACTGAACCATCACCGCACAATGACTCATCACCCCAAAATGACAAATCACCCTGCAAACTGAACCATCATCCACAAACTGACGCAACACCCCAAACTGATTCATCACCAAAAACTGACCAATCACCCCCAACTGACTCATCACCCCAAACTGACCCATTACCCCAAATTGACCTATCGCGCCAAACTGATCCATAACCCCAAACTGAAGCACCACTCCAAATTGACAGATCACCCCCAAACTAACCCTTCTCCCGAAACTGAACCATCACCGCACACTGACTCATCACCCCAAAATGACAAATCACCCTGCAAACTGAACCATCATCCACAAACTGACGCATCACCCCAAACTAATTCATCACCAAAAACTGATCCATCACCCTAAATTGGCTCATCACCCAAAACTGACCAATCACCACAGTCCGACCCAGCACCCTAAACTGACCCATCACCCCAAACTGACCCTTCACCCCAAACTGACCCATCATCAAAAACTGCCCCATCACCCCAAACTGTCCCATCACCCCATACTGACCCATCACCCCAAACAAATCCATCACCACAAACTGACTCATCACCCCAAACTGACCCATCACCCCATACTGACCCATCACCGCAAACTGACTCATCACCACAAACTGACCCATTACCACACACTGCCCCATCACCCTAAACTGACTCATCACTCCAAACTGACTCATCATCAAAAACTGACCCATAACCCCAAACTGACTCATCACCCAAACTGACTCATCACCGCAAACTGACTCATCACGCAAAATTGATTCATCATCCCAAACTGACTCATCACCCCAAACTGACCCATCACCCACAAACTGACGCATCGCCGCAAACTGATTCATCCAGAAAATCTGATCCACCTCCGCAAGCTGACTCATCACCCCAAACTGACCCATTAACCCAAACCGACCCATCACCCGCAAATTGACGCATCACCCCAAACTGATTCATCACCAAAAACTGATCCATCATCCCAAACTGACTCATCACCCCAAACATCCCATTTCTACAAAATGACCTATCAGCGCAAACTGACCCATTGCCGCAAACTAATCCATCACCGCAAACTAACTCATCACACCAGACTAACCGATCACCCCCAAACTGAACCATCACCCACAAACTGATGCATCACCGCAAAATGATTCATCACCAAAACCTGTCCCATCACCGCAAACTGTCCCATCAACCCAAACTGACCCATCACCACAAACTAACCCATCACCCCAACGTGACCCATCACCCCATACTGACACATCACTCCAAACAAATCCAGCACACCAAAATGACTTATCACCCTAAACTGACCCATCACCCCAAACTGACCCATCATCCCAAACTGACACATCACCCAAAACTGACACATCACCGCAAACTGATTCATCACTCCAAACTGACCCTTCATCCAAAAATTGACGCATCACAACAAACTGATTCATCTCCAACATCTGAGACATCTCCGCAAGCTGACTCATCACCCCAAACTGACTCATCACCCAAAACAGACCCAGCACCCTAAACTGACTCATCACCGCAAACTGACCCATCACCCCAAAACTGACCCATCTCCCACAAACTGATGCTTCACCCCAAACTGATTCATCAGTAAAAATTGATCCATCACCGCAAACTGACTCATCACTGCAAATTGACCTATTACCCCAAACTAACCCATCACTCCAAACTGACTCAACTTCACAAACTGACTCATCTCCCACAAACTGACCCATCACCCCAAACTGTACCATTATCCCAAAACTGACTCATCACCGCAAACTGACTCATCACCCCAAATCGACCCATCACCCAAACTGACCCATCACTCTCAAACTGACGCATCACACCCAAACTGATCCATCACTCCCAAAATGATCCATCACCCCAAACTGAACTCTCACCCCAAACTGACTCATCACCCCAAACTGACCCATCACCCCAAACTGACCCATCACACCAAACTGACTCACCACCCAAACCAACCTATCACCCCCAAACAGACCCATGACCTTAAATTGACCCATCACCCACAAATTGACCCATCACCCACAAACAGACCCATCACCTCAATCTGACCCATTGCACAAACAGATCGATCAGCCACAAACTTACCCATCACGCACAAACTGACTCATCACCCAAAACTCACTCATCAGACCCAAACTGACCCATCACTCAAACTAACCCATCACCCACAAACTGACCAATCACCCCAAACTGTACCATCATCCCAAATTGAATCATCACCCCAAAATGACACATCACCCCAAACTGAACCATGACCCCAAACTGAACCATCACCCAAAACTGACCCATCACCCCAAACTAACCAATCACCCAAAATGACTCATCACCCCAAACTAACCAATCACCCCAAACAGATGCATGACACACTAACTGACCCATCATCAACAAACAGACCCATCACCCCAAACTGACTCAGCAAGCAAACTACCCATCACCCTCAAACTGACCCACCACCCCAAACTGACCCAACACCCCAAAATGACTCATCATGCCAAACTGACCCATCACCGTCAAACTGACGCATCACCCAAACTGACCCATCACCCACAAACTGACGCATCACCCCCAAACTGATCCATCACCCCCAAAATGACCCATCACCCCAAACTGAACCCTCACCCCAAACTGACTCATCACCCCAAACTGACCCATCACCCGAAACTGACCCATCACACCAAACTGACTCATCACACAAACCGACTTATCACCCCCAAACTGACCCATCACCCTAAAGTGACCCATCACCCACAAGCTGACCCATCACCAACAAACTGATCCATCACCCCAAACTGTACCATCATCCCAAATTGAACCATCACCTAAAATGACCCATCACGCCAAACTGAACCATCACCCCTAACTGAACCATCACCCAAAACTGACCCATTACCCCAAACTGACTCATCACCAAAAACTGACCAATCATCCCAAAACTTACCCATCACCCAAACTTACCAATCACCCAAAATGATTTATCACCCCAAACAGATCCATGACACACAAACTGTCCCATCATTAACAGACTGACCCATCACCCCAAATTGACCCAGCACGCAAACTACCCATCACCTTCAAGCTGACCCACCACCCCAAACTGACCCATCACCGCAAACTCACTGATCATGCCAAACTGAGCCATCACCCTCAAACTGACGCATCACCCCGAAACAGATCCATCACCCCCAAACTGACCCATCACCCCAATGTAAACCATCACTCCAAACTGACCCATCACCCCAAACCGACCCAGCACCCTAAACTGACTCATTACCGCAAACTGACGCTTCACCCCAAAACTGACCCATCTCCCACAAACTAATGCTTCACCCCAAACTGATTCATCAACAAAAAGTGATCCATCACCCCAAACTGACTCATCATCAAAAACTGACCCATCATCCAAAACTTACCCATCACCCCAAACTTACCAATCACTCAAAATGACTTATCACCCAAAACTAACCCATCACCCCAAACTGATCCATGACACACAAACTGAAGCATCATCTACAAAGTGACCCATCACCCCAAACTGAGCCAGCACACAAACTACCCATCACCCTCAAAGTGACCCAGCAGCCCAAACTGACTCATCACCCCAAACTGACTCATCATGCCAACTGACCCATACATGCCAAACTGACCCAACACTCCAAACTGACCCATCACCCCGAAAATGACTTAAAACCCCAAACTAACCCATCACCCCAACCAGATCCATGACACACAAAGCGGCCCATCATCAACAAAATGACCCATCACCCCAAACTGACCCAGCACGCAACCTACCTATCACCCTCAAACTGACCCAACACCCCAATCTGACCCATCACCACAAACTGACTCATCGTGCCAAACTGACCCATCACCCTCAAACTGAAGCATCACCCCCAAACTGACCCATCGCCACAAACTGAACCATCACCCCAAACTGACTCATCACCCCAAACTGACCCATCACCCTAAACTAACCCATCACACCAAATTGACCCATCACCCAAACCGACCTATCACCCCCAAACTGACCCATCACCCTAAAGTGACCCATCACCCACAAACTGACCCATCACCCACAAACAGACCCATCACCCCAAACTGACCCATTACACAAACTGAACGATCACCTCCAAACTGACCGATCAGCCACAAACTGACCCATCACGCACAAACTGACCCATCACCCCATAGTCATCCATCACACCCAAACTCACCCATCACTCAAACTGACCCATCACCCACAAACTGACCCAGCACCCCAAACTGTACCATCATCCCAAATTGACCCATCACCCCAAAATGACCCATCACCCCAAACTGGCACAACCTCATAAAATTACCCATTACGCCCAAACTGACCCATCACTCCAAACTGATCCATCACACACAAACTGAGCCATCACCAACCAACTGACCCATCAACCCAAATCGACCCATCACCCAAACTGACCCATCACCCTCAAACTGACGCATCACCCCCAAATTGATCAATCACCCCCAAAATGACCCATCACCCAAAACTTAACCATCAGCCCAAACTGACTCATCACCCAAACCGAGCTATCACCCCCAAACTGACCCATCAGCCTAAAGTGACCCATCACCCACAAACTGAACCATCACCCACAAACATACCCATCAGACCAAACTGACCCATTACACAAACTGAACGATCACCTCCAAACTGACCGATCAGCCACAAACTGACCCATCACGCACAAACTGACCCATCACCCCAAACTCACCCATCACTCCCAAACTGACCCATCACTCAAACTGTCCCATCACCCACAAACGGACCCATCACCCCAAACTGTAACATTATCCCAATTTGAACCATCACCCCAAAATGACCCTTCACCCCAACCTGAACCATCACCCCAAACTGAACCATCACCCAAAACTGGCCCATCACCCCAAAGTGACTCATCAACAAAAATTGACCCATCATCCAAAACTTACCCATCACCCCAAACTTACCAATCACCCAAAATGACTTTTCACCCCAAACTAACCCATCACCCCAAACAGATCCATGACACACAAACTGAACCATAATCAACAAACTGACCCATCATCCTAAAATGACCCAGCACGCAAATTACCCATCACCCTCAAACTGACCCACCACTCCAAACTGACTCATCACTACAAACTGACTCATCATGCCAAACTGACCCATCATGCCAAACTGACCCAACACTCCAAACTGACCCATCAGTCCTAAACTGAAGCATCACGCGAAGCTGACCCACTACACCAAACTGACTCATTACCAAAACTGACCCATAACCTCAAACTGACACATCACTTCAAACTGACCCATTACCACAAACTAACCCATCACCCCAAACTGACCCATCACCCCGAACTGACCCATCACCCCAAACTGACCCATCACCCCAAACTGAGTCATCACGCCAAACTGACCCATCACCTCAAACTGAACCAACACTCCAAACTGACCGATCACCCCCAAACTGACCCATCTCCCGAAACTGATCCATCACCCCAAACTGATTCATCACGGCAAACTGACTCATCACCAAAAACTGACCCATCACCCCATGCTGACTCATCACCCAAAATGGACACATCACCAAAAACTGACTCATCACTCCAAATTGACTCATCACCCCAAACTGACGCATTACCCCAAACTGGCCCATCACCGTAAACTGACTCACCACCCCAAACTGACTGATCACCCCAAACTGACCCATCACCAAAATCCGAACTGCACCCGAAACTGACCCATCACCCCAAACTGACCCTTCACCCAAAACTGACCCATCACCAAAAACTGCCCCATCACAGCAAACTATCCAACCACTCCAAACTGACACAGCACCCACAACCTAACCCATCACCCCAACGTGACACATCACCACATACTGGCCCATCACCCCAAACAAATCCATCACACCAAACTGACTCATCACCCCAAACTGACCCATCACCCCATACTGACCCATGACCGCAAACTGACTCATCACCACAAACTGACCCATTACCCTAAATTGACCCATCACCCCAAACTGACTCATCACCCCAAACTGAATCATCACCAAAAACTGACCCATAACCCCAAACTGACTCATCACCCAAAACTGACCCATCACAGAAAACTGACTCATCACCCCAAACTGACCCACCACTATAAACAGACCCATCACGCCAAACTAACCACTCCCCCAAAATGACTCATCACCCCAAACTAACCCATAACCCCAAACTGACCCATTACGCCCAAACTGACCCATCACTCCAAACTGATCCATCACACACAAACTGAGCCATCACCAACAAACTGACCCATCACCCCAAATCGACCCATCGACCAAACTGACCCATCACCCACAAACTGACCCATCACCCCAAACTGTACCATCATCCCAATTTGAACCATCACCCCAAAATGACCCTTCACCCCAAACTGAATCATCACCCCAACCTGAACCATCACCCACAACTGACCCATCACCCCAAACTGACTCATCACCAAAAACTGACCTATCATCCAAAACTTACCCATCACCCCAAACTTACCAATCAGCCAAAATGACTTATCACCCCAAACTAACCCATCACCCCAAACAGATCCATGACACACAAACTGAACCATAATCAACAAACTGACCCATCATCCCAAAGTGACCCAGCACGCAAATTACCCATCACCCTCAAACTGACCCACCACTCCAAACTGACTCATCACTCCAAACTGACTCATCATGCCAAACTGACCCATCATGCCAAACTGACCCAACAATCCAAACTGACCCATCACTCCTAAACTGACGCATCACCCCAAGCTGAGACACTACCCCAAACTGACGCATTACCAAAACTGACCCATAACCTCAAACTGACCCATCACTGCAAACTCACCCATTACCACAAACTAACCCATCACCACAAACTGACCCATCACCCCAAACTGACCCATCACCATAAACTGACCCATCACCCCAAACTGACTCATCACGCCAAACTTATCCATCACCCCAAACTGAACCACCACTCCAAACTGAACGATCACCCCCAAACTGACCCATCCCCGAAACTGATCCATCACCCCAAACTGATTCATCACAGCAAACTGACTCATCACCAAAAACTGACCGATCACCCTATGCTGACTCATCACCCAAAACTGACACATCACCCCAAACTGACTCATCATCCCTAACTGAACCATCACCCCAAACCTGAAACATCACCCACAAACTGAGGCATCACCCCAAACTGAATCATCACCAAAAACTAACACATAACCCCAAACTGACTCATCACCCAAAACTGACCCATCACACCAAACTGACTCATCACCCCAAACTGACCCATCACACACAAACTGATGCATCACCCCAAACTGATTTATCAAGAAAATCTGAGCCATCTCCGCAAGCTGACTCATCACCCCAAACTGACCCATAAACCCATACCGATACAGCACCCTAAACTGACTCATTACTCCAAACTGACCCATCACAACCAAACTGACCCACCTCCCACAAACTGATGCTTCACCCCAAACTGATTAATCAGCAAAAACTGATTCATCACCACAAACTGACTCATTACCCCAAACTGACTCATTAACCCAAACTGACACATCACTGCAAACTGACCTATTACCCCAAATTAACCCATCACCCCAAACTGACTCAGCTTCATAAACTGACCCATCACCCCAAACTGACCCATCACCCCAAAAAGACCCATCACTATAAACAGACCCATCACCCCAAACTAACCAATTCCCCTAAATGACTCATCACCCCAACTGACCCAAAACCCCAAACTGACCCATTACGCCCAAACTGACGCATCACTCCAAACTGATCCATCACACACAAAGTGAGCCATCACCAACAAACTGACCCATCACCCCAAATCGACCCATCACCCAAACTGACCCATCACGCTCGAACTGACGCATCACCAACAAACTTATCCATCACCCCTAAAATGACCAATCACCCCAAACTGAACCATCACCCCAAACTGACTCATCAGCCCAAACTGACCCATCACCCCAAACTGACCCATCACACCAAACTGACCCATCACCCAAACCGACCTATCACCCCCAATTTGACCCATCACCCTAAAGTGACCCATCACCCACAAACTGATCATCACCCACAAACAGACCCATCACCCCAAACTGACCCATTACACAAACTGAACGATCACCTCCAAAAAACTGACCCATCACGCACAAACTGACCCATCACCCCAAACTCACCCACCAGATCCAAACTGAACCATTACTCAAACTGACCCATCACCGTAAAACTGACCCATCACCCCAAACTTTACATCATCCCAAATTGACCCATCACCCCAAACTGACCCATCAACCCAAACTGACACACCACCCAAAACTGACTCATCACCGCAAACTGACTCATCACCCCAAATCGACCCATCACGCAAATTACCCATCACCCTCAAACTAACACACCACTCCAAACTGACACATCACTCGAAACTGACTCATCATGCCAAACTGATCCATCATGCCAAACTGACCCAACACTCCAAACTGACCCATCACTCCTACACTGACGCATCACCCCAAGCTGACCCACTCCCCCAAAATGACTCATCACCAAAACTGACCCATAACCTCAAACTGACGCATCACCGCAAACTGACCCATTACCACTAACAAACCCATCACCGCAAACTGACCCATCACCCCAAACTGAACCACCACTCCAAACTGATCGATCACCCCCAAACTGACCCACCTCCCGAAACTGATCCATCACCCCAAACTGATTCATCACGGCAAACTGACTCATCACCAAAAACTGACCCATCACCCCATGCTGACTCATCACCCAAAACTGACCCATCACACCAAACTGACTCATCAGCCCTAACTGACCCATCACCCCAAAACTGAAACATCACCCACAGACTGAGGCATCACCTCAAACTGATTCATCACCAAAACCCTGACGCATCACACCAAATTGACTCATCACCCCAAGCTGACCCATTACCCCAAACTGACCCATCACCGTAAACTGACTCATCACCCCAAACTGACTGATCACCTCAAACTGACCCATCACCAAAATCCGAACCAGCACCCTAAACTGACCCATCACCCCAAACTGACTCTTCACCCAAACTGACCCATCAACAAAAACTGCCCCATCACACCAAACTATCCAACCACTCCAAACTGACCCATCACCCACAACCTAACCCATCACCCAACGTGACATATCACCCCATACTGGCCCATCACCCCAAACAAATCCATCACACCAAACTGACTCATCACCCCAAACTGACCCATCACTCCATACTGACCCATCACCGCAAACTGAGGCATCACCCCAAACTGAATCATCACCAAAAAACTGACCAATCAACCCAAACCGATACAGCACCCTAAACTGACTCATTACTCCAAACTGACTCATCACCCCAAACTGACCCATCACACACAAACTGGTGCATCACCCCAAACTGATTCATCAAGAAAATCTGAGCCATCTCCGCAAGCTGACTCATTACCCCAAACTGACCCATTAACCCAAACTGACATATCACTGCAAACTGACCTAATACCCCAAACTAACACATCACCCCAAACTGACTCTACTTCATAAACTGACCCATCACCCCAAACTGACCCATCACCCCAAACAGACCCACCACTATAAACAGACCCATCACCCCAAACTAACCAATTCCCCAAAATGACTCATCACCCCAAACTGACCCATAACCCCAAACTGACCCATTACTCCCAAACTGACCCATCACCCCAAATCGACCCATCACCCAAACTGACCCATCACGCTCAAACTGAAGCATCACCCCCAAACTGATCCATCACCCCTAAAATGACCAATCACCCCAAACTGAACCATCACCCCAAACTGACTCAATCGCCCTAACTGACCCATCACCCCAAACTGACTCATCACACCCTAACTGACCCATCACTCAAACTGACCCATCACCCACAAACTTACCCATCACCCCAAATTGTACCATCATCCCAAATTGAACCACCACCCCAAAATGACCCATCACCCCAAACTAAACCATCACCCCAAACTGAACCATCACCCAAAACTGACCCATCACCCCAAACTGATTCATCACCCAAAATGAGTCATCACCCCAAACTAACCCATCACCCAAAACAGATCCATGACACACAAACTGACCCATTATCAACAAACTGACCCATCACCCCATACTGACTCAGCACGCAAACAACCCTTCACCCTCAAACTGAGCCACCACCACAAACTGACCGATCACACCAAACTGACACATCATGCCAACTGACCCATCACCCTCAAACAGACGCTTCACCCCCTAACTGATCCATCACCCCCAAACTGACCCATCGCACCAATCTGAACCATCACCCCAAATTGACTCATTACCCCAAACTGACCCATCACCCCAAACTGATCCATCACACAAAACTGACCCATCACCCAAACCGACCTATCACCCCCAAACTGACCCATCACCCTAACGTGACCCATCACGCACATACTGACCCATCACCCCAAACTCACCCATCACACCCAAACTGACCCATCACTCAAACTGACCCATCACCCATAAACTGAACCACACCCCAAACTGTACCATCATCCCAAATTGACCCATCACCCCAAAATGACTCATCACCCCAAACTGACCCATAACCCCAAACTGACCCATTACGCCCAAACTGACCCATCACTCCAAACTGATCCATCACACACAAAGTGAGCCATCACCAACAAACTGACCCATCACCCCAAATCGACCCATCACCCAAACTGACCCATCACGCTCAAACTGACGCATCACAACCAAACGTATCCATCACCCCTAAAATGACCAATCACCCCAAACTGAACCATCACCCCAAACTGACTCATCAGCCCAAACTGACCCATCACCCCAAACTGACCCATCACACCAAACTGACCCATCACCCAAACCGACCTATCACCCCCAAATTGACCCATCACCCTAAAGTGACCCATCACCATCAAACTGATCATCACCCACAAACAGACCCATCACACCAAACTGACTCATTACACAAACTGAACGATCACCTCTAAAAAACTGACCCATCACGCACAAACTGACCGATCACCCCAAACTCACCCACCACACCCAAACTGAACCATTTCTCAAACTGACCCATCACCCTAAAACTGACCCATCACCCCAAACTGTACATCATCCCAAATTGACCCATCATCCCAAACTGACCAATCAACCCAAACTGACACACCACCCAAAACTGACTCATCACCGCAAACTGACTCATCACCCCAAATCGACCCATCACGCAAATTACCCATCACCCTCAAACTGACCCACCACTCCAAACTGACACATCACTCGAAAAAGACTCATCATGCCAAACTGACCCATCATGCCAAACTGACCCAACACTCCAAACTGACGCATCACTCCTACACCGACGCATCACCCCAAGCTGCCCCATTCCCCCAAAATGACTCATCACCAAAACTGACCCATAACCTCAAACTGACCCATCACCGCAAACTGACCCATTACCACAAACTAACCCATCACCCCAAACTGACCCATCACCCCAAACTGAACCAACACTCCAAACTGACCGATCACCCCCAAACTGACCCAACTCCCGAAACTGATCCATCACCCCAAACTGATTCATCACGGCAAACTGACTCATCACCAAAAACTGAACCATCACCCCATGCTGACTCATCACCCAAAACTGACCCATCACCCCAAACTGACTCATCAGCCCTAACTGACCCATCACCCCAAAACTGAAACATCACCCACAAACTGAGGCATCACCTCAAACTGATTCATCACCAAAAACTGACTCATCACCCAAAATTGACTCATCACCCCAAGCTGACCCATTACCCCAAACTGACCCATCACCCTAAACTGACCCATCACCCCAAACTGACTCTTCACCCAAACATGACCCATCACCAAAAACTGCCCCATCACACCAAACTATCCAACCACTCCAAACTGACCCATCACCCACAACCTAACCCATCACCCCAACGTGACACATCACCCCATACTGGCCCATCACCCCAAACAAATCCATCACACCAAACTGACTCATCACCCCAAACTGACCCATCACCCCATACTGACCCATCACCGCAAACTGAGGCATCACCCCAAACTGAATCATCACCAAAAACTGACCCATAACCCCAAACTGACTCATCACCCAAAACTGACCCATCATACCAAACTGACTCATCACCCCAAACTGAGCCATCACACACAAACTGATGCATCACCCCAAACTGATTCATCAAGAAAATTTGAACCATCTCCGCAAGCTGACTCATCACCCCAAACTGACCAATCAACCCAAACCGATACAGCACCCTAAACTGACTCATTACTCCAAACTGACCCATCACCACCAAACTGACCCATCTCCCACAAACTGATGCTTCACACCAAACTGATCAATCAGCAAAAACTGATTCATCACCACAAACTGACTCATTACCCCAAACTGACCCATTAACCCAAACTGACATATCACTGCAAACTGACCTATTACCCCAAACTAACCCATCACCCCAAACTGACTATACTTCATAAACTGACCCATCACCCCAAACTGACCCATCACCCCAAACAGACCCACCACTATAAACAGACCCATCACCCCAAACTAACCAATTCCCCAAAATGACTCATCACCCCAAACCGACCCATAACCCAAAACTGACCAATTACTCCCAAACTGACACATCACCCCAAATCGACCCATCACCCAAACTGACCCATCACGCTCAAACTGAAGCATCACCACCAAACTGATCCATCACCCCTAAAATGACCAATCACCCCAAACTGAACCATCACCCCAAACTGACTCAATCGCCCTAACTGACCCATCACCCCAAACTGACTCATCACACCCAAACTGACCCATCACTCAAACTGACCCATCACCCACAAACTGACCCATCACCCCAAACTGTACCATCATCCCAAATTTAACCACCACCCCAAAATTACCCATCACCCCAAACTGAACCATCACCCCAAACTGAACCATCACCCAAAACTGACCCATCACCCCAAACTGATTCACCATCCAACATTTCTCATCACCCCAAACTAACCCATCACCCCAAACAGATCCATGGCACACAAACTGACCCATTATCAACAAACTGACCCATCACCCCATACTGACTCAGCACGCAAACTACCCATCACCCTCAAACTGAGCCACCACCACAAACTGACCGATCACCCCAAACTGACACATCATGCCAAACTGACCCATCACCCTCAAACAGACGCTTCACCCCCTAACAGATCCATCAGCCCCAAACTGACTCATTACCCCAAACTAACCCATCACCCCAAACTGATCCATCACACAAAACTGACCCATCACCCAAACCGACATATCACCCCCAAACTGACCCATCACCCTAACGTGACCCATCACGCACAAACTGACCCATCACCCCAAATTGACTCACCCATCACACCCAAACTGACCCATCACTCAAACTGACCCATCACCCACAAACTGAACCTCACCCCAAACTGTACCATCATCCCAAATTGACCCATCACCCCAAAATGACTCATCACCCCAAACTGACTCATCACCCCAAACTGACCCATCACCCCAAACTGACCCATCACCCCAAATTGACTCATCAACCAAAACTGACCCATCACCCCAAACTGACTCATCACCCAAAACTGACTCATCTCCGCAAACTGACTCATCACTGCAAACTGACCCATCACCCTCAAACTGACGCATCACCCCCAAACTGATCCATCACCCCCAAAATGACCCATCACCACAAATTGCACCCTCACCCCACATGACTCATCACCCCAAACTGACCCATCACCAGAAACTGGCCCATCACACCAAACTGACTCATCACACAAACCGACTTTTCACCCCCAAAATGACCGATCACCTTAAAGTGACCCATCACTCACAAATTGACCCATCACCAACAAACTGACCCATCAACCCAAACTGAACCATCACCACAAACTGAACCATCACCGAAAACTGACCCATAATTCAAACTGACTCATCACCAAAAACTGACCAATGATCCAAAACTTACCCATCACCCAAACTTACCAATCACCCAAAATGACTTATCACACCAAACTAACCCATCACCCTAAACAGATCTATGACACACAAACCGTCACATCATCAACAAACTGACCCATCACCCCAAACTGACCCAGCACGCAAACTACCCATCACCTTCAAGCTGACCCACCACCCCAAACTGACCCATCACCGCAAACTCACTGATCATGCCAAACTGACCCATCACGCTCAAACAGACGCATCACCCCCAAACTGATTCATCACCCCCAAACTGACCCATCACCCCAAACTAAACCATCACTCCAATCTGACCCATCACCCCAAACCAACCCAGCACCCTAAACTGACTCATTACCGCAAACTGGCCCATCACCCCAAAACTGACCCATCTCCCACAAACTGATGCTTCACCCCAAACTGATTCATCAGCAAAAAATGATCCATCACCCCAAACTGAATCATCATCAAAAACTGACGCATCATCAACAAACTGACCCATCACCCCAAACTGAGCCAGCACCAAACTACCCATCACCCTCAAACTGAGCCAGCAGCCCAAACTAACTCATCACCCCAACCAGATCATAGACACACAAACAGGCACATCATCAACAAAATGATCCATCACCCCAAACTAACACAGCACGCAAACTACCCTCAAACTCACCCACCACCCCAATCTCACCCAACACCCCAAACTGACTCATCATGCCAAACTGACCCATTACCCTCAAACTGACGCATCATCCCCAAACTGAACCATCACCCCAAACTGAACCATCACCCCAAACTGACCCATCGCACCAAATTGACCCATCACCCAAACCGACCTATCACCCCTAAACTGACCCATCACCCTATTGTGACCCATCACCCACAAACTGACCCATCACCCAGAAACAGACCCATCACCCCAAACTGACCCGTTACACAAACAGAACGATCACCTCCAAACTGATCGATCAGCCACAAACTGACCCATCACGCACAAATTGACCCATCACCCCATATTCATCCATCACACCCAAACTCACCCATCACTCAAACTGACCCATCACCCACAAACTGACCCAGCACCTCAAACTGTACCATCATCCCAAATTGACCCATCACCCCAAAATGAGCCATCACCCTAAACTGACTCATCACCCCAAACTATCCCATTACCCCAAACTGACAGATCACTGCAAACTGATCTTATTACCCCAAACTAACCCATCACCCCGAACTTACTCAATTTTATAAACTGACCCATCACCACAAACTGACCCATCACCTCAAGCTGACCCACCACTATAAACAGACCCATCACGCCAAACTAATCAATCCCCCAAAATGACTCATCACCCCAAAATAACCCATAACCCCAAACTGACCCATTACGCCCAAACTGACCCATCACTACAAACTGATCAATCACACACAAACTGAGCCATCACCAACAAGCTGACCCATCACCCCAAATCGACCCATCACCCAAACTGACCCATCACCCTCAATCTGACGCATCACCCCCAAACTGATCCATCATCCCCAAAATGACACATCACCCAAAACTGAACCATCAGCCCAAACTGACTCATCACCCAAACCGAGCGTTCACCGCCAAACTGACCCATCACCCTAAAGTGACCCATCACCCACAAACTGAACCATCACCCACAAACATACCCATCAGACCAAACTGACCCATTACACAAACTGAACGATCACCTCCAAACAGACCGATCAGCCACAAACTGACCCATCACGCACAAACTGACCCATCACCCCAAACTCACCCATCACACCTAAACTGACCCATCACTCAAACTGACCCATCACCCACAAACTGACCCATCACCCCAAACTGTACCATAATCCCAATTTGAACCATCACCCCAAAATGACACTTCACCCCAAACTGAACCATCACCCCAAACTGAACCATCACCCAAAACTGACCCATCACCCCAAACTGACTCATCACCAAAAACTGACCCATCATCCAAAAAGTTACCCATCACCCCAAACTTACCAATCACCCAAAATGACTTATCACCCCAAACTAACCCATCACCCCAAACAGATCCATGACACACAAACTGAACCATAATCAACAAACTGATCCATCATCCCAAAGTGACCCAGCACGCATATTACCCATCACCCTCAAACTGATCCACCACTCCAAACTGACTCATCACTCCAAACTGACTCATCATGCCAAACTGACCCATCATGCCAAACTGACCCAACACTCCAAACTGACCCATCACTCCTAAACTGACGCATCACCCCAAGCTGACCCACTACCCCAAACTGAATCATTACCAAAATTGACCCATAACCTCAAACTGACCCATCACTGCAAACTGACGAATTACCACAAACTAACCCAGTACCCCAAACTGACCCATCACCCCAAACTGACCCATCACCCCAAACGGACCCATCACCCCAAACTGACTCATCACGCCAAACTGACCCATCACCCCAAACTGAACCAGCACTCCAAACTGACCGATCACCCCCAAACCGACCCATCTCCCGAAACTGATCCATCACCCCAAACTGATTCATCACGGCAAACTGACTCATCACCAACAACAGACCCATCACCCCATGCTGACTCATCACCCAAAACTGACACATCACCCCATACTGACTCATATCCCAAAACTGACCCATCACCCCAAACTGACTCATCATCCCTAACTGACCCATCACCCCAAAACTGAAACTTCACCCACAAACTGAGGCATCACCCCAAACTGATTCATCAGCAAAAACTGACTCATCACTCCAAATTGACTCATCACCCCAAACTGACCCATTACCCCAAACTGAACCATCACCGTAAATTGACTCATAACCCCAAACTGACTGATCACCCCAAACTGACCCATCACCAAAATCCGAACCAGCACCCTAAACTGACCCATCACCCCAAATTGACCCTTCACCCAAAACTGACCCATCACCAAAAACTGCCCCATCACACCAAACTATCCAACCACTCCAAACTGACCCAGCACCCACATCCTAACCCATCACCCCAACGTGACACATCACCCCATACTGGCCCATCACCCCATAAAAATCCATCACACCAAACTGACTCATCACCCCAAACTGACCCATCACCCCATACCGACCCATCACCGCAAACTGACTCATCACCACAAACATACCCATTACCCGAAATTGATCCATCACCCCAAACTGACTCATCACCCCAAACTGCCCCATCACACAAAAACTGATGCGTCACCCCAAACTGATTCATCAAGAAAATCGGAGCTATCTCCGTAAGCTGACTCATCACCCCAAACTGACCCATCAACCCAAACCGATACAGCACCCTAAACTGACTCATTACTCCAAACTGACCCATCACCACCAAACTGACCACCTCCCACAAACTGATGCTTCACCCCAAACTGATTAATCAGCAAAAACTTATTCATCACCACAAACTGACTCATTACCCCTAACTGACCCATTAACCCAAACTGACGCATCACTGCAAACTGACCTATTACGCCAAACTAACCCATCACCCCAAACTGACTCAACTTCAGAAACTGACCCATCACCCCAAACTGACCCATCACCCCAAACAGACCCACCACTATAAATAGACCAATCACCCCAAACTAAATAATACCCCAAAATGACTCATCACCCCAAACTGACCCATAACCCCAAACTGACCCATTACGCCCAAACTGACCCATCACTCCAAACTGATCCATCACACACAAATTGAGCCATCACAAACAAACTGACCCATCACCCCAAATCGACCCATCACCCAAACTGACCCATCACGCTCAAACTGACGCAGCACCCGCAAACTGATACATCACCCCTAAAATGACCAATCACCCTAAAATGAACCATCACACCAAACTGACTCATCAGCCCAAACTGACCCATCACCCCAAACTGACACATCACACCAAACTGACACATCACCCAAACCGACCTATCACCCCCAAACTGACCCATCACCCTAAAGTGACCCATCACCCACAAACTGATCATCACCCACAAACAGACCCATCACGCCAAACTGACCCATTACACAAACTGAACGATCACCTCCAAACTGACCGATCAGCCACAAACTGACCCATCACGTACAAACTGACCCATCACCCCAAACTCACCCACCACACCCAAACTGAATCATTACTCAAACTGACCCATCACCCACAAACTGACCCATCACCCAAAACTGTACATCATCCCAAATTGACCCATCACCCCAAACTGACCCATCACCCCAAACTGACACACCACCCAAAACTGACTCATCACTGCAAACTGACTCATCACCCCAAATCGACCCATCACGCAAATTACCCATCACCCTCAAACTGACCCACCACTCCAAACTGACTCATCACTCGAAACTGACTCATCATGCCAAACTGACCCATCATGCCAAACTGACCCAACACTCCAAACTGACCCATCACACCTAAACTGACGCATCACCCCAATCTGACCCACTACCCTAAACTGACTCATCACCAAAACTGACCCATAACCTCAAACTGACCCATCACCGCAAACTGACCCATTACCACCAACTAACCCATCACCCCAACTGACCCATCACCCCAAACTGACTCATCACGCCAAACTGACCCATCACCCCAAACTGAACCACCACTCCAAACTGACCGATCACCCCCAAACTGACCCATCTCCCGAAACTGATCCATCACCCCAAACTGATTCATCACGGCAAACTGACTCCACCAAAAACTGACCCATCACCCCATGATGACTCATCACCCAAAACTGACATCATCACCCCATACTGACTCATCTCCCAAA
The DNA here is from genome assembly GCF_044704955.1 of Pristiophorus japonicus. Lineage (NCBI taxonomy): Eukaryota > Metazoa > Chordata > Chondrichthyes > Pristiophoridae > Pristiophorus > Pristiophorus japonicus. The sequence goes on from NW_027252779.1 coordinate 3,811,056, forward strand.
ACTGACCCATCACCCCAAACTGACTCATCATCCCTAACTGACCCATCACCCCAAAACTGAAACATCACCCACAAACTGAGGCATCACCCCAAACTAATTCATCACCGTAAACTGACTCATCACCCCAAACTGACTGATCACCCCAAACTGACCCATCACCAAAATCCGAACCAGCACTCAAAACTGACACATCACCCCAAACTGACCCTTCACCCGAAACAAATCCGTCACACCAAACAGACTCATCACCCCAAAATGACCCATCACCCCATACTGACCAATCACCGCAAAGTGACTCATCACCACAAACTGACCCATTACCCGAAACTGACCCATCACCCCAAACTGACTCATCACCCCAAACTGAATCATCACCAAAAACTGACCCATAACCCCAAACTGACTCATCACCCAAAATTGACCCATCACACCAAACTGACTCATCACCGCAAACTGAGCCATCACACACAAACTGATGCATCACCACAAACTGATTCATCAAGAAAATCTGAGCCATCTCCGCAAGCTGACTCATCACCCCAAACTGACCAATCAACCCAAACCGATACAGCACCGTAAACTGACTCATTACTCCAAACTGAGCGATCATCACCAAACTGACCTATCTCCCACAAACTGATGCTTCACCCCAAACTGATTAATCAGCAAAAACTGATTCATCACCATAAACTGACTCATTTCCCCAAACTGACCCATTAACCCAAACTGACACATCACTGCAAACTGACCTATTACCCCAAACTAACACATCACCCCAAACTGATTCAACTTCATAAACTGACACATCACCCCAAACTGACCCATCACCCCAAACAGACCCACCACTACAAACAGACCAATCACCCCAAACGCACCAATTCCCCAAAATGACTCATCACCCCAAACTGACCCATAACCCCAAACTGACCCATTACGCCCAAACTGACCCATCACTCCAAACTGATCCATCACACACAAATTGAGCCATCACCAGCAAACTCTCCCATCACCCCAAATCGATCCATCACCCAAACTGACCCATCACGCTCAAACTGACGCATCAGCCCCAAACTGATCCATCACCCCTAAAATGACCAATCACCCCAAACTGAACCATCACCCCAAACTGACTCATCAGCGCAAAATGACCCTTCACCCCAAACTGACTCATCAGCCCAAACTGACCCATCACCCCAAACTGACCGATCACACCAAACTGACCCATCACCCAAACTGAACGATCACCTCCAAACTGACGGATCAGCCACAAACTGACCCATCACGCACAAACTGACCCATCACCCCAAACTCACCCACCAGACCCAAACTGAACCATTACTCAAACTGACCCATCACCCACAAACTGACCCATCACTCCAAACTGTACCATCATCCCAAATTGAGCCATCATCCCAAATTGAACCATCACCCCAAAAGGACCCATTACCCGAAACTGAACCATCACCCCAAACTAAACCATCACCCAAAACTGACCCATCACCCCAAACTGACTCATCACCAAAAACTGACCCATCATCCAAAACTTACCCATCACCCCAAACTTACCAATCACCCAAAATGACTAATCACCCCAAACTAACCCATCACCCCAAACAGATCCATGACACACAAACTGACACATTATCAACAAACTGACCCATCACCCCAAACTGACTCCGCACGCAAACTACCCATCTCCCTCAAACTGACCCACCACCACAAACTGACCCATCACCCCAAACTGACTCATCATGCCAAACTGACCCATCACCCTCAAACTGACGCATCACCCCCAAACTGATCCATCACCCCCAAACTGACCCATCGCACCAATCTGAACCATCACCCCAAACTGACTCATCACCCCAAACTGACCCATTACCCCAAATTGATCCATCACACAAAACTGATCCATCACCCAAACCGACCTATCACCCCCAACTGACCCATCACACTAAAGTAACCCATCATGCACAAACTGACCCATCAACCCAAACTCACCCATCAAACAAAAACTGATCCATCAATCAAACTGACCCATCACCCACAAACTGACCCATCACCCCAAAATGAGCCATCACCCCAAACTGACTCATCACCCCAAACTGACCCATCACGCCAAACTGACCCATCACCACAAATTGATTCATCACGCAAAATTATCCCATCTCGCCAAACTGACTCAAACCCAAAACTGACTCATCTCCGCAAACTGACTCATCACTCCAAACTGATCCATCACCCTCAAACTGACGCATCACCCCCAAACTGATCTATCACCCCCAAAATGACCCATCACCCCAAACTGAACCCTCACCCCAAACTGACTCATCACCCCAAACTGACCCATCACCCCAACTGTACCATCATCCCAAATTGAACCATCACCCAAAATGACCCATCACGCCAAACTGAACCATCAACCCAAACTGAACCATCACCCAAAACTAACCCATTACCCCAAACTGAATCATCACCAAAAACTGATCCATCATCCAAAACTTACCCATCACCCCAAACTTACCAATCACCCAAAATGACTTATCACACCAAACAAACCCATCACCCCAAACAGATCCATGACACACAAAGTGACCCATCATCAACAAACTGACCCATCACCCCAAACTGACCCAGCACGCAAACTACCCATCACCTTCAAGCTGACCCACCACCCCAAACTGACCCATCACCGCAAACTGACTGATCATGCCAAACTGACCCATCACCCTCAAACTGACGCATCACCCCCAAACTGATCCATCACCCCCAAACTGACTCATCAACCCAAACTAAATCATCACTCCAAACTGACCCATCACCCCAAACATACCCAGCACCCTAAACTGACTCATTACCGTAAACTGACCCATCACCCCAAAACTGACCCATCTCCCACAAACTGATGCTTCACCCCAATCTGATTCATCAGCAAAAGCTGATCCATCACCCCAAACTGACTCATCATCAAAAACTGACCCATCATCCAAAACTTACCCATCTCCCCAAACTTACCAATCACCCAAAATGACTTATCACCCCAAACTAACCCATCACCCCAAATTGATCCATGACACACAAACTGACCCATCATCTAGAAACTGACCCATCACCCCAAACTGAGCCAGCACGCAAACTACCCATCACCCTCAAACTGACCCACCATCGCAATCTGACTCATCACCCCAAACTGACTCATCATGCCAACTGACACATACATGCCAAACTGATCCAACACTCCAAACTGACCCATCACCCCGAAAATGACTTAAAACCCCAAACTAACCCATCACCCCAACCAGATCCATGACAAAAAAACCGGCCCATCATCAACAAACTGACCCATCACCCCAAACTGAACCATCACCCCAAACTGACTCATGACCCCAAACTGACCAATCACCCCAAGCTGACCCATCACACCAAATTGACCCATCACCCAAACCGACCTATCACCCCCAAACTGACCCATCACCCTAAAGTGACCCATCACCCACAAACTGACCCATCACCCAGAAACAGACCCATCACCCCAAACTGACCAATTACACAAACTGAACGATAACTTCCAAACTGACCGATCCGCCACAAACTGACCCATCACGCACAAACTGACCCATTACTCAAACTGACCCATCACCCACAAACTGACCCAGGTACCCCAAACTGTACCATCATCCCAAATTGACCCAGCACCCCAAAATGACCCATCACCCTAAACTGAATCATCACCCCAAACTGACTCATCACCACAAACTGACCCAACACCCCAAACTGACCCAACACCCCAAACTGACACACCACCCAAAACTGACTCATCACCGCAAACTGACTCATCACCCCAAACTGAACCCTCACCCCAAACTGACTCATCACCCCAAACTGACCCATCACGCGAAACTGACCCATCACATCAAACTGACTCATCACCCAAACCGAACTATCAACCCAAAACTGACCCATCACCCTAAAGTGACCCATCACCCACAAACTGACCTATCACCAACAAACAGACTCATCACCCCAATCTGACCCATTGCACAAACTGAACGATCACCTCCAAACTGACCGATCAGCCACAAACTGACCCATCACACAAAAACTGACCCATCACCCAAAACTCACCCACCAGACCCAAACTGATCCATTACTCAAACTGACCCATTACCCACAAACTGACCCATCACCCCAAACTGTACCATCATCCCAAATTGAGCCTTTACTCCAAACTGACCCATCACCCCAAACTGACACACCACCCAAAACTGACTCATCACCGCAAACTGACTCATCACCCCAAATCGACCCATCACGCAAACTGACCCATCACCCTCAAACTGACGCATCACCCCCAAACTGATCCATCACCCCCAAAATGACCCATAACCCCAAATTGAACCCTCACCCCAAACTGACTCATCACCCCAAACAGACCCATCACCCGAAACTGACCCATCACATCAAACTGACTCATCACCCAAACCGAACTATCACCCCCAAACTGACCCATCACCCTAATGTGACCCATCACCCACAAACTGACCCATCACCAACAAACAGACTCATCATCCCAATCTGACCCATTGCACAAACTGAACGATCACCTCCAAACTGACCGATCAGCCACAAACTGACCCATCACGCAAAAACTGAACCATCCCCCAAAACTCACCCATCACACCCAAACTGACCCATCACTCAAACTGACCCATCACCGACAAAGTGGCCCATCACCCCAAACTGTACCATCATCCCAAATTGAACCATCACCCCAAAATGACCCATCACCCGAAACTGAACCATCACCCCAAACTGAAACATCACCCAAAACTGACCCATCACCCCAAATTGACTCATCACCAAAAACTGACCCATCATCCAAAACTTACCCATCACCCCAAACTTACCAATCACCCAAAATGACTCATCACCCCAAACTAACCCATCACCCCAAACAGATCCATGACACACAAACTGACCCATTATCAACAAACTGACCCATCACCCCAAACAGACTCAGCACGCAAACTACCCATCTCCCTCAAACTGACCCACCACCACAAACTGACCCATCACCCCACACTGACTCATCATGCCAAACTGACCCATCACCCTCAAACTGATGCATCACCCCCAAACTGATCCATCACCCCCAAACTGACCCATCGCACCAATCTGAACCATCACCCCAAACTGACTCATCACCCCAAACTGACCCATTACCCCAAATTGATCCATCACACAAAACTGATCCATCACCCAAACCGACCTATCACCCCCAAACTGACCCATCACACTAAAGTGACCCATCACGCACAAACTGAACCATCAACCCAAACTCACCCATCACACTCAAACTGATCCATCATTCAAACTGACCCATCACCCACAAACTGACCCATCACCCCAAACTGTCCCATCATCCCAAATTGACCCATCACCCCAAAATGAGCCATCACCCCAAACTGACTCATCACCCCAAACTGACCCATCACGCCAAACTGACTCATCACCCCCAAACTGATCCATCACCCCCAAAATGACCCATCACCCCAAATTGAACCCTCACCCCAAACTGACTCATCATCCCAAACAGACCCATCGCCCGAAACTGACCCATCACATCAAACTGACTCATCACCCAAACCGAACTATCACCCCCAAACTGACCCATCACCCTAAAGTGACCCATCACCCACAAACTGACCCATCACCAACAATCAGACTCATCACCCCAATCTGAACCATTGCACAAACTGAACGATCACCTCCAAACTGACCGATCAGCCACAAACTGACCCATCACGCACAAACTGACCCATCACCCCAAACTCACCCACCACACACAAACTGAACCATTACTCAAACTGATCCATCAACCACAAACTGACCCATCACCCCAAACTGTACATCATCCCAAATTGACCCATCACCCCAAACTGACCCATCACCCCAAACTGACACACCACCCAAAACTGACTCATCACCGCAAACTGACTCATCACCCCAAATCGACCCATCACGCAAATTACCCATCACCCTCAAACTGACCCACCACTCCAAACTGACTCATCACTCGAAACTGACTTTCATGCCAAACTGACCAATCATGCCAAACTATCCCAACACTCCAAACTGACCCATCACTCCTAAACTGAAGCATCACCCCAAGCTGACCCACTAGCCCAAACTGACACATCACCAAAACTGACCCATAACCTCAAACTGACCCATCACCTCAAACTGACCAATTACCACCAACTAACCCATCACCCCAAACTGACCCATCACCCCAAACTGACCCATCACCCCAAACTGACCCATCACCCCAAACTGACTCATCACGCCAAACTGACCCATCACCCCAAACTGAACCACCACTCCAAACTGACAGATCACCCCCAAACTGACCCATCTCCCGAAACTGATCCATCACCCCAAACTGATTCATCACAGAAAATTGACTCCACCAAAAACTGACCCATCCCCCCATGATGACTCATCACCCAAAACTGACATCATCACCCCATACTGACTCATCTCCCAAAACTGACCCATCAGCCCAAACTGACTCATCATCCCTAACTGACCCATCACCCCAAAACTGAAACATCACCCACAAACTGAGGCATCACCCCAAACTGATTCATCACCGTAAACTGACTCATCACCCCAAACTGACTGATCACCCCAAACTGACCCATCACCAAAATCCGAACCAGCACCCTAAACTGACCCAACTCCCCAAATTGACCCTTCACCCGAAACAAATCCATCACACCATACAGACTCATCACCCCAAACTGACCCATCACCACATACTGACCAATCACCGCAAACTGACTCATCACGACAAACTGACCAATTACCCGAAACTGACCCATCACCCCAAACTGACTCATCACCCCAAACTGAATCATCACCAAAAACTAACCCATAACCCCAAACTGACTCATCACCCAAAACTGACCCATCACACCAAACTGACTCATCACCGCAAACTGAGCCATCACACACAAACTGATGCACCACCACAAACTGATTCATCAAGAAAATCTAAGCCATCTCCGCAAGCTGACTCATCACCCCAAACTGACCAATCAACCCAAACCGATACAGCACCCTAAACTGACTCATTACTCCAAACTAAGCCATCACCAGCAAACTGACCTATCTCCCACAAACTGATGCTTCACCCCAAACTGATTAATCAGCAAAAACTGATTCATCATCCCAAACTGACCCATAACCCCAAACTGACCCATTACGCCCAAACTGACCCATCACTTCAAACTGATCCATCACACACTCATTGAGCCATCACCAACAAACTGTCCCATCACCCCAAATCGACCCATCACCCAAACTGACCCATCACGCTCAAACTGACGCATCACCGGCAAACTGATCAATCACCCCTAAAATGACCAATCACCACAAACTGAACCATCACCCCAAACTGACTCATCAGCCCAAACTGACCCTTCACCCCAAACTGACTCATCAGCCCAAACTGACCCATCACCCCAAACTGACCCATCACACCAAACTGACCCATTACCCAAACTGAACGATCACCTCCAAACTGACGGATCAGCCACAAACTGACCCATCACGCACAAACTGACCCATCACCCCAAACTCACCCACCAGACCCAAGCTGAACCATTACTAAAACTGACCCATCACCCACAAACTGACCCATCACCCCAAAGTGTACCATCATCCCAAATTGACCCATCACCCCAAACTGACCCATCACCCCAAACTGACACACCACCAAAAACTGACTCATCACCGCAAACTGACTCATCGCCCCAAATCGACCCATCACGCAAACTGACCCATCACGCTCAAACTAACGCAGCACCCGCAAACTGATACATCACCCCTAAAATGACCAATCACCCTAAACTGAACCATCACACCAAACTGACTCATCAGCCCAAACTGACCCATCACCCCAAACTGACCCATCACACCAAACTGACACATCACCCAAACCGACCTATCACCCCAAAACTGACCCATCACCCTAAAGTGACCCATCACCCACAAACTGATCATCACCCACAAACAGACCCATCACGCCAATCTGACCCATTACACAAACTGAACGATCACCTCCAAACTGACCGATCAGCCACAAACTGACCCATCACGTACAAACTGACCCATCACCCCAAACTCACCCACCACACCCAAACTGAAACATTACTCAAACTGACCCATCACCCACAAACTGACCCATCACCCAAAACTGTACATCATCCCAAATTGACCCATCACCCCAAACTGACCCATCACCCCAAACTGACACACCACCCAAAACTGACTCATCACTGCAAACTGACTCATCACCCCAAATCGACCCATCACGCAAATTACCCATCACACTCAAACTGACCCACCACTCCAAACTGACTCATCACTCGAAACTGACTCATCATGCCAAACTGACCCATCATGCCAAACTGACCCAACACTCCAAACTGACCCATCACACCTAAACTGACGCATCACCCCAATCTGACCCACTACCGTAAACTGACTCATCACCAAAACTGACCCATAACCTCAAACTGACCCATCACCGCAAACTGACCCATTACCACCAACTAACCCATCACCCCAACTGACCCATCATCCCAAACTGACTCATCACGCCAAACTGATCCATCACCCCTAACTGAACCACCACTCCAAACTGACCGATCACCCCCAAACTGACCCATCTCCCGAAACTGATCCATCACCCCAAACTGATTCATCACGGCAAACTGACTCCACCAAAAACTGACCCATCACCCCATGATGACTCATCACCCAAAACTGACTTCTACACCCCATACTGACTCATCTCCCAAAACTGACCCATCACCCCAAACTGACTCATCATCCCTAACTGACCCATCACCCCAAAACTGAAACATCACCCTCAAACTGAGGCATCACCCCAAACTAATTCATCACCGTAAACTGACTCATCACCCCAAACTGACTGATCACCCCAAACTGACCCATCACCAAAATCCGAACCAGCACTCAAAACTGACACATCACCCCAAACTGACCCTTCACCCGAAACAAATCCGTCACACCAAACAGACTCATCACCCCAAACGGACCCATCACCCCATACTGACCAATCACCGCAAAGTGACTCATCACCACAAACTGACCCATTACCCGAAACTGACCCATCACCCCAAACTTACTCATCACCGCAAACTGAATCATCACCAAAAACTGACCCATAACCCCAAACTGACTCATCACCCAAAATTGACCCATCACACCAAACTGACTCATCACCGCAAACTGAGCCATCACACACAAACTGATGCATCACCACAAACTGATTCATCAAGCAAATCTGAGCCATCTCCGCAAGCTGACTCATCACCCCAAACTGACCAATCAACCCAAACCGATACAGCACCGTAAACTGACTCATTACTCCAAACTGAGCGATCATCACCAAACTGACCTATCTCCCACAAACTGATGCTTCACCCCAAACTGATTAATCAGCAAAAACTGATTCATCACCACAAACTGACTCATTTCCCCAAACTGACCCATTAACCCAAACTGACACATCACTGCAAACTGACCTATTACCCCAAACTAACACATCACCCCAAACTGATTCAACTTCATAAACTGACACATCACCCCAAACTGACCCATCACTCCAAACAGACCCACCACTACAAACAGACCAATCACCCCAAACGCACCAATTCCCCAAACTGACCCATCACTCCAAACTGATCCATCACACACAAATTGAGCCATCACCAACAAACTCTCCCATCACCCCAAATCGACCCATCACCCAAACTGACCCATCACGCTCAAACTGACGCATCAGCCCCAAACTGATCCATCACCCCTAAAATGACCAATCACCCCAAACTGAACCATCACCCCAAACTGACTCATCAGCGCAAACTGACCCTTCACCCCAAACTGACTCATCAGCCCAAACTGACCCATCACCCCAAACTGACCGATCACACCAAACTGACCCATCACCCAAACTGAACGATCACCTCCAAACTGACGGATCAGCCACAAACTGACCCATCACGCACAAACTGACCCATCACCCCAAACTCACCCACCAGACCCAAACTGAACCATTACTCAAACTGACCCATCACCCTAAAACTGACCCATCACTCCAAACTGTACCATCATCCCAAATTGAGCCATCATCCCAAATTGAACCATCACCCCAAACTGACACACCACCCAAAACTGACTCATCACCGCAAACTGACTCATCACCCCAAATCGACCCATCACGCAAACTGACCCATCACACTCAAACTGACGCATCACCCCCAAACGTATCCATCACCCCCAAAATGACCCAACACCCCAAACTGAACCCTCACCCCAAACTGACTCATCACCCCAAATTGACCCATCACCCGAAACTGACCCATCACATCAAACTGACTCATCACCGAAACCGAACTATCACCCCCAAACTGACCCATCACCCTAAAGTGACCCATCACCCACAAACTGACCCATCACCAACAAACAGACTCATCACCCCAATCTGACCCATTGCACAAACTGAACGATCACCTCCAAACTGACCGAGCAGCCACAAACTGACCCATCACGCAAAAACTGACCCATCCCCCAAAACTCACCCATCACACCCAAACTGATCCATCACTCAAACTGACCCATCACCGACAAAGTGACCCATCACCCCAAACTGTACCATCATCCCAAATTGAACCATCACCCCAAAAGCAACCATCACGCCAAACTGACCCATTATCAACAAACTGAGCCATCACCCCAAACTGACTCCGCACGCAAACTACCCATCTCCCTCAAACTGACCCACCACCACAAACTGACCCATCACCCCAAACTGACTCATCATGCCAAACTGACCCATCACCCTCAAACTGACGCATCACCCCCAAACTGATCCATCACCCCCAAACTGACCCATCGCACCAATCTGAACCATCACCCCAAACTGACTCATCACCCCAAACTGACCCATTACCCCAAATTGATCCATCACACAAAACTGATCCATCACCCAAACCGACCTATCACCCCCAACTGACCCATCACACTAAAGTGACCCATCATGCACAAACTGACCCATCAACCCAAACTCACCCATCAAACTCAAACTGATCCATCAATCAAACTGACCCATCACCCACAAAGTGACCCATCACCCCAAACAGTCTCATCATCCCAAATTGACCCATCACCACAAAATGAGCCATCACCCCAAACTGACACATCACCCCAAACTGACACATCACGCCAAACTGACCCATCACCACAAATTGATTCATCACGCAAAATTGACCCATCACCACAAACTGACTCAAACCCAAAACTGACTCATCTCCGCAAACTGACTCATCACTACAAACTGATCCATCACCCTCAAACTGACGCATCACCCCCAAACTGATCCATCACCCCCAAAATGACCCATCACCCCAAACTGAACCCTCACCCCAAACTGACTCATCATCCCAAACTGACCCATCACCCCAACTGTACCATCATCCCAAATTGAACTATCACCCAAAATGACCCATCACGCCAAACTGAACCATCAACCCAAACTGAACCATCACACAAAACTAACCCATTACCCCAAACTGAATCATCACCAAAAACTGACCCATCATCCAAAACTTACCCATCACCCCAAACTTACCAATCACCCAAAATGACTTATCACACCAAGCAAACCCATCACCCCAAACAGATCCATGACACACAAACTGACCCATCATCAACAAACTGACCCATCACCCCAAACTGACCCAGCACGCTAACTACCCATCACCTTCAAGCTGACCCACCACCCCAAACTGTCCCATCACCGCAAACTGACTGATCATGCCAAACTGACCCATCACCCTCAAACTGACGCATCACCCCCAAACTGATCCATCACCCCCAAACTGACTCATCAACCCAAACTAAATCATCACTCTAAACTGACCCATCACCGCAAACATACCCAGCTTCCTAAACTGACTCATTACCGCAAACTGACCCATCACCCAAAAACTGACCCATCTCCCACAAACTGATGCTTCACCCCAATCTAATTCATCAGCAAAAGCTGATCCATCACCCCAAACTGACTCATCATCAAAAACTGACCCATCATCCAAAACTTACCCATCATCCCAAACGTACCAATCACCCAAAATGACTTATCACCCCAAACTAACCCATCACCCCAAATTGATCCATGACACACAAACTGACCCATCATCTGGAAACTGACCCATCACCCCAAACTGAGCCAGCACGCAAACTACCCATCACCCTCAAACTGACCCACCATCGGAAACTGACTCATCACCCCAAACTGACTCATCATGCCAACTGACACATACATGCCAAACTGACCCAACACTCCAAACTGACCCATCACCTCGAAAATGACTTAAAACCCCAAACTAACCCATCACCCCAACAAGATCCATGACAAAAAAACCGGCCCATCATCAACAAACTGACCCATCACCCCAAACTGACGCAGTACGCAAACTACCCATCACCCTCAAACTGACCCACCACCCCAATCTGACCCATCATCCCAAACGGACTCATCATGCCAAACTGACCCATCATCCTCAAACTGACACATCACCCCTAAACTGATCCATCACCCCCAAACTGACCCATCACCCCAAACGGAACCATCACCCCAAACTGACTCATCACCCCAAACTGACCAATCACCCCAAACTGACCCATCACACCAAATTGACCCATCACCCAAACCGACCTATCACCCCCAAACTGACCCATCACCCTAAAGTGACCCATCACCCACAAACTGACCCATCACCCAGAAACAGACCCATCACCCCAAACTGACCCATTACACAAACTGAACGATACCGTCCAAACTGACCGATCTGCCACAAATTGACCCATCACGCACAAACTGACCCATCACCCCATACTCACCAATCACACCCAAACTCACCCATCACTCAAACTGACCCATCACCCACAAACTGACCCAGCACCCCAAACTGTACCATCATCCCAAATTGACCCAGCACCCCAAAATGACCCATCACCCTAAACTGAATCATCACCCCAAACTGACTCATCACCCCAAACTAACTAATCACCGCAAACTGACTCATCACCCCAAATCGACCAATCACGCAAACTGACCCATCACCCTCAAACTGACGCATCACCCCCAAACTGACCCATCATCCAAAACTTACCCATCACCCCAAACTTACCAATCACCCAAAATGACTTATCACCCCAAACTAACCCATCACTCCAAACTGATCCATGACACACAAACTGACCCATCATCTACAAACTGACCCATCACCCCAAACTGAGCCAGCACGCAAACTACCCATCACCCTCAAACTGACCCACCATCGCAAACTGACTCATCACCCCAAACTGACTCATCATGCCAACTGACCCATACATGCCAAACTGACCCAACACTCCAAACTGACCCATCACCCCGAAAATGATTTAAAACCCCAAACTAACCCATCACCCCAACCAGATCCATGACACAAAAACCGGCCCATCATCAACAAACTGACCCATCACCCCAAACTGACGCAGTACGCAAACTACCCATCACCCTCAAACTGACCCACCACCCCAATCTGACCCATCATCCCAAACGGACTCATCATGCCAAACTGACCCATCACCCTCAAACTGACGCATCACCCCTAAACTGATCCATCACCCCCAAACTGACCCATCACCCCAAACTGAACCATCACCCCAAACTGACTCATCACCCCAAACTGACCAATCACCCCAAGCTGACCCATCACACCAAATTGACCCATCACCCAAACCGACATATCACCCCCAAACTGACCCATCACCCTAAAGTGACCCATCACCCACAAACTGACCCATCACCCAGAAACAGACCCATCACCCCAAACTGACCCATTACACAAACTGAACGATAACGTCCAAACTGACCGATCCGCCACAAACTGACCCATCACGCACAAACTGACCCATCACCCCATACTCACCCATCACTCAAACTGACCCATCACCCACAAACTGACCCAGGTAACCCAAACTGTACCATCATCCCAAATTGACCCAGCACCCCAAAATGACCCATCACCCTAAACTGAATCATCACCCCAAACTGACTCATCACCACAAACTGACCCATCACCCCAAACTGAACCAACACCCCAAACTGACACACCACCCAAAACTGACTCATCACCGCAAACTGACTCATCACCCCAAATCGACCCATCACGCAAACTGACCCATCACCCTCAAACTGACGCATCACCCCCAAACTGATCCATCACCCCCAAAATGACCCATCACCCCAAACTGAACCCCACCCCAAACTGACTCATCACCCCAAACTGACCTATCACGCGAAACTGACCCATCACATCAAACTGACTCATCACCCAAACCGAACTATCACGCCCAAACTGACCCATCACCCTAAAGTGACCCATCACCCACAAACTGACCCATCACCAACAAACAGACTCATCACCCCAATCTGACCCATTGCACAAACTGAACGATCACCTCCAAACTGACCGATCCGCCACAAATTGACCCATCACGCACAAACTGACCCATCACCCCATACTCACCCATCACACCCAAACTCACCCATCACTCAAACTGACCCATCACCCACAAACTGACCCAGCACCCCAAACTGTACCATCATCCCAAATTGACCCAGCACCCCAAAATGACCCATCACCCTAAACTGAATCATCACCCCAAACTGACTCATCACCCCAAACTGACTAATCACCGCACTGACTCATCACCCCAAATCGACCAATCACGCAAACTGACCCATCACCCTCAAACTGACGCATCACTCCCAAACTGACCCATCATCCAAAACTTACCCATCACCCCAAACTTACAATCACCTAAAATGACTTATCACCCCAAACTAACCCATCACTCCAAACTGATCCATGTCACACAAACTGACCCATCATCTACAAACTGACCCATCACCCCAAACTGAGCCAGCACGCAAACTACCCATCACCCTCAAACTGACCCACCATCGCAAACTGACTCATCACCCCAAACTGACTCATCATGCCAACTGACCCATACATGCCAAACTGACCCAACACTCCAAACTGACCCATCACCCCGAAAATGACTTAAAACCCCAAACTAACCCATCACCCCAACCAGATCCATGACACAAAAACCGGCCTATCATCAACAAACTGACCCATCACCCCAAACTGACGCAGTACGCAAACTACCCATCACCCTCAAACTGACCCACCACCCCAATCTGACCCATCATCACAAACGGACTCATCATGCCAAACTGACCCATCACCCTCAAACTGACGCATCACCCCTAAACTGATCCATCACCCCCAAACTGACCCATCACTCCAAACTGAACCATCACCCCAAACTGACTCATCAACCCAAACTGACCAATCACCCCAAGCTGACCCATCACAGCAAATTGACCCATCACCCAAACCGACCTATCACCAGCAAACTGACCCATCACCCTAAAGTGACCCATCACCCACAAACTGACCCATCACCCAGAAACAGACCCATCACCCCAAACTGACCCATTACACAAACTGAACGATAACGTCCAAACGGACCGATCCGCCACAAACTGACCCATCACGCACAAACTGACCCATCACCCCATTCTCACCCATCACACCCAAACTCACCCATCACTCAAACTGACCCATCACCCACAAACTGACCCAGGTAACCCAAACTGTACCATCATCCCAAATTGACCCAGCACCCAAAATGACCCATCACCCTAAACTGAATCATCACCCCAAACTGACTCATCACCACAAACTGACCCATCACCCCAAACTGTACCATCATCCCAAATTGAGCCTTTACCCCAAACTGACCCATCACCCCAAACTGACACACCACCCAAAACTGACTCATCACCGCAAACTGACTCATCACCCCAAATCGACCCATCACGCAAACTGACCCATCACCCTCAAACTGACGCATCACCCCCAAACTGATCCATCACCCCCAAAATGACCCATCACCCCAAATTGAACCCTCACCCCAAACTGACTCATCACCCCAAACAGACCCATCGCCCGAAACTGACCCATCACATCAAACTGACTCATCACCCAAACCGAACTATCACCCCCAAACTGACCCATCACCCTAAAGTGAGCAATCACCCACAAACTGACCCATCACCAACAAACAGACTCATCACCCCAATCTGACCCATTGCACAAACTGAACGATCACCTCCAAACTGACCGAGCAGCCACAAACTGACCCATCACGCAAAAACTGACCCATCCCCCAAAACTCACCCATCATACCCAAACTGACCCATCACTCAAACTGACCCATCACCGACAAAATGACCCATCACCCCAAACTGTACCATCATCCCAAATTGAACCACCACCCCAAAATGACCCATCACCCGAAACTGAACCATCACCCCAAACTGAAACATCACCCAAAACTGACCCATCACCCCAAATTGACTCATCACCAAAAACTGACCCATCATCCAAAACTTACCCATCACCCCAAACTTACCAATCACCCAAAATGACTCGTCACCCCAAACTAACCCATCACCCCAAACAGATCCATGACACACAAACTGACCCATCATCTGGAAACTGACCCATCACCCCAAACTGAGCCAGCACGCAAACTACCCATCACCCTCAAACTGACCCACCATCGGAAACTGACTCATCACCCCAAACTGACTCATCATGCCAACTGACACATACATGCCACACTGACCCAACACTCCAAACTGACCCATCACCTCGAAAATGACTTAAAACCCCAAACTAACCCATCACCCCAACAAGATCCATGACAAAAAAACCGGCCCATCATCAACAAACTGACCCATCACCCCAAACTGACGCAGTACGCAAACTACCCATCACCCTCAAACTGACCCACCACCCCAATCTGACCCATCATCCCAAACGGACTCATCATGCCAAACTGACCCATCATCCTCAAACTGACGCATCACCCCTAAACTGATCCATCACCCCCAAACTGACCCATCACCCCAAACGGAACCATCACCCCAAACTGACTCATCACCCCAAACTGACCAATCACCCCAAACTGACCCATCACACCAAATTGACCCATCACCCAAACCGACCTATCACCCCCAAACTGACCCATCACCCTAAAGTGACCCATCACCCACAAACTGACCCATCACCCAGAAACAGACCCATCACCCCAAACTGACCCATTACACAAACTGAACGATACCGTCCAAACTGACCGATCTGCCACAAATTGACCCATCACGCACAAACTGACCCATCACCCCATACTCACCAATCACACCCAAACTCACCCATCACTCAAACTGACCCATCACCCACAAACTGACCCAGCACCCCAAACTGTACCATCATCCCAAATTGACCCAGCACCCCAAAATGACCCATCACCCTAAACTGAATCATCACCCCAAACTGACTCATCACCCCAAACTAACTAATCACCGCAAACTGACTCATCACCCCAAATCGACCAATCACGCAAACTGACCCATCACCCTCAAACTGACGCATCACCCCCAAACTGACCCATCATCCAAAACTTACCCATCACCCCAAACTTACCAATCACCCAAAATGACTTATCACCCCAAACTAACCCATCACTCCAAACTGATCCATGACACACAAACTGACCCATCATCTACAAACTGACCCATCACCCCAAACTGAGCCAGCACGCAAACTACCCATCACCCTCAAACTGACCCACCATCGCAAACTGACTCATCACCCCAAACTGACTCATCATGCCAACTGACCCATACATGCCAAACTGACCCAACACTCCAAACTGACCCATCACCCCGAAAATGATTTAAAACCCCAAACTAACCCATCACCCCAACCAGATCCATGACACAAAAACCGGCCCATCATCAACAAACTGACCCATCACCCCAAACTGACGCAGTACGCAAACTACCCATCACCCTCAAACTGACCCACCACCCCAATCTGACCCATCATCCCAAACGGACTCATCATGCCAAACTGACCCATCACCCTCAAACTGACGCATCACCCCTAAACTGATCCATCACCCCCAAACTGACCCATCACCCCAAACTGAACCATCACCCCAAACTGACTCATCACCCCAAACTGACCAATCACCCCAAGCTGACCCATCACACCAAATTGACCCATCACCCAAACCGACATATCACCCCCAAACTGACCCATCACCCTAAAGTGACCCATCACCCACAAACTGACCCATCACCCAGAAACAGACCCATCACCCCAAACTGACCCATTACACAAACTGAACGATAACGTCCAAACTGACCGATCCGCCACAAACTGACCCATCACGCACAAACTGACCCATCACCCCATACTCACCCATCACTCAAACTGACCCATCACCCACAAACTGACCCAGGTAACCCAAACTGTACCATCATCCCAAATTGACCCAGCACCCCAAAATGACCCATCACCCTAAACTGAATCATCACCCCAAACTGACTCATCACCACAAACTGACCCATCACCCCAAACTGAACCAACACCCCAAACTGACACACCACCCAAAACTGACTCATCACCGCAAACTGACTCATCACCCCAAATCGACCCATCACGCAAACTGACCCATCACCCTCAAACTGACGCATCACCCCCAAACTGATCCATCACCCCCAAAATGACCCATCACCCCAAACTGAACCCCACCCCAAACTGACTCATCACCCCAAACTGACCTATCACGCGAAACTGACCCATCACATCAAACTGACTCATCACCCAAACCGAACTATCACGCCCAAACTGACCCATCACCCTAAAGTGACCCATCACCCACAAACTGACCCATCACCAACAAACAGACTCATCACCCCAATCTGACCCATTGCACAAACTGAACGATCACCTCCAAACTGACCGATCCGCCACAAATTGACCCATCACGCACAAACTGACCCATCACCCCATACTCACCCATCACACCCAAACTCACCCATCACTCAAACTGACCCATCACCCACAAACTGACCCAGCACCCCAAACTGTACCATCATCCCAAATTGACCCAGCACCCCAAAATGACCCATCACCCTAAACTGAATCATCACCCCAAACTGACTCATCACCCCAAACTGACTAATCACCGCACTGACTCATCACCCCAAATCGACCAATCACGCAAACTGACCCATCACCCTCAAACTGACGCATCACTCCCAAACTGACCCATCATCCAAAACTTACCCATCACCCCAAACTTACAATCACCTAAAATGACTTATCACCCCAAACTAACCCATCACTCCAAACTGATCCATGTCACACAAACTGACCCATCATCTACAAACTGACCCATCACCCCAAACTGAGCCAGCACGCAAACTACCCATCACCCTCAAACTGACCCACCATCGCAAACTGACTCATCACCCCAAACTGACTCATCATGCCAACTGACCCATACATGCCAAACTGACCCAACACTCCAAACTGACCCATCACCCCGAAAATGACTTAAAACCCCAAACTAACCCATCACCCCAACCAGATCCATGACACAAAAACCGGCCTATCATCAACAAACTGACCCATCACCCCAAACTGACGCAGTACGCAAACTACCCATCACCCTCAAACTGACCCACCACCCCAATCTGACCCATCATCACAAACGGACTCATCATGCCAAACTGACCCATCACCCTCAAACTGACGCATCACCCCTAAACTGATCCATCACCCCCAAACTGACCCATCACTCCAAACTGAACCATCACCCCAAACTGACTCATCACCCCAAACTGACCAATCACCCCAAGCTGACCCATCACAGCAAATTGACCCATCACCCAAACCGACCTATCACCAGCAAACTGACCCATCACCCTAAAGTGACCCATCACCCACAAACTGACCCATCACCCAGAAACAGACCCATCACCCCAAACTGACCCATTACACAAACTGAACGATAACGTCCAAACGGACCGATCCGCCACAAACTGACCCATCACGCACAAACTGACCCATCACCCCATTCTCACCCATCACACCCAAACTCACCCATCACTCAAACTGACCCATCACCCACAAACTGACCCAGGTAACCCAAACTGTACTATCATCCCAAATTGACCCAGCACCCAAAATGACCCATCACCCTAAACTGAATCATCACCCCAAACTGACTCATCACCACAAACTGACCCATCACCCCAAACTGTACCATCATCCCAAATTGAGCCTTTACCCCAAACTGACCCATCACCCCAAACTGACACACCACCCAAAACTGACTCATCACCGCAAACTGACTCATCACCCCAAATCGACCCATCACGCAAACTGACCCATCACCCTCAAACTGACGCATCACCCCCAAACTGATCCATCACCCCCAAAATGACCCATCACCCCAAATTGAACCCTCACCCCAAACTGACTCATCACCCCAAACAGACCCATCGCCCGAAACTGACCCATCACATCAAACTGACTCATCACCCAAACCGAACTATCACCCCCAAACTGACCCATCACCCTAAAGTGAGCAATCACCCACAAACTGACCCATCACCAACAAACAGACTCATCACCCCAATCTGACCCATTGCACAAACTGAACGATCACCTCCAAACTGACCGAGCAGCCACAAACTGACCCATCACGCAAAAACTGACCCATCCCCCAAAACTCACCCATCATACCCAAACTGACCCATCACTCAAACTGACCCATCACCGACAAAATGACCCATCACCCCAAACTGTACCATCATCCCAAATTGAACCACCACCCCAAAATGACCCATCACCCGAAACTGAACCATCACCCCAAACTGAAACATCACCCAAAACTGACCCATCACCCCAAATTGACTCATCACCAAAAACTGACCCATCATCCAAAACTTACCCATCACCCCAAACTTACCAATCACCCAAAATGACTCGTCACCCCAAACTAACCCATCACCCCAAACAGATCCATGACACACAAACTGACCCATTATCAACAAACTGACCCATCACCCAAAACTGACTCAGCACGCAAACTACCCATCTCCCTCAAACTGACCCAGCACCACAAACTGACCCATCACCCCACACTGACTTATCATGCCAAACTGACCCATCACCCTCAAACTGATGCATCACCCCCAAACTGATCCATCACCCCCAAACTGACCCATCGCACCAATCTGAACCATCACCCCAAACTGACTCATCACCCCAAACTGACCCATTACCCCAAATTGATACATCACACAAAACTGATCCATCACCCAAACCGACCTATCACCCCCAAACTGACCCATCACACTAAAGTGACCCATCACGCACAAACTGAACCATCAACCCAAACTCACCCATCACACTCAAACTGATCCATCATTCAAACTGACCCATCACCCACAAACTGACCCATCACCCAAAACTGTCTCATCATCCCAAATTGACCCATCACCCCAAAATGAGCCATCACCCCAAACTGACTCATCACCCCAAACTGACCCATCACGCCAAACTGACTCATCACCCCAAATCGACCTATCACGCAAACTGACCCATCACCCTCAAACTGACGCAGCACCCCCAAACTGATCCATCACCCCCAAAATGACCCATCACCCCAAATTGAACCCTCACCCCAAACTGACTCATCACCCCAAACAGACCCATCGCCCGAAACTGACCCATCACATCAAACTGACTCATCACCCAAACCGAACTATCACCCCCAAACTGACCCATCACCCTAAAGTGACCCATCACCCACAAACTGACCCATCACCAACAAACAGACTCATCACCCCAATCTGAACCATTGCACAAACTGAACGATCACCTCCAAACTGACCGATCAGCCACAAACTGACCCATCACGCACAAACTGACCCATCACCCCAAACTCACCCACCACACACAAACTGAACCATTACTCAAACTGATCCATCAACCACAAACTGACCCATCACCCCAAACTGTACATCATCCCAAATTGACCCATCACCCCAAACTGACCCATCACCCCAAACTGATACACCACCCAAAACTGACTCATCACTCGAAACTGACTTTCATGCCAAACTGACCAATCATGCCAAACTGACCCAACACTCCAAACTGACCCATCACTCCTAAACTGACGCATCACCCCAAGCTGACCCACTACCCCAAACTGACCAATTACCACCAACTAACCCATCACCCCAAACTGACCCATCACCCCAAACTGACCCATCACCCCAAACTGACCCATCACCCCAAACTGACTCATCACGCCAAACTGACCCATCACCCCAAACTGAACCACCACTCCAAACTGACAGATCACCCCCAAACTGACCCATCTCCCGAAACTGATCCATCACCCCAAACTGATTCATCACAGCAAACTGACTCCACCAAAAACTGACCCATCACCACATGATGACTCATCACCCAAAACTGACATCATCACCCCATACTGACTCATCTCCCAAAACTGACCCATCAGCCCAAACTGACTCATCATCCCTAACTGACCCATCACCCCAAAACTGAAACATCACCCACAAACTGAGGCATCGCCCCAAACTGATTCATCACCGTAAACTGACTCATCACCCCAAACTGACTGATCACCCCAAACTGACCCATCACCAAAATCCGAACCAGCACCCTAAACTGACCCATCACCCCAAATTGACCCTTCACCCGAAACAAATCCATCACACCATGCAGACTCATCACCCCAAACTGACCCATCACCCCATACTGACCAATCACCGCAAACTGACTCATCACGACAAACTGACCCATTACCCGAAACTGACCCATCACCCCAAACTGACTCAACACCCCAAACTGAATCGTCACCAAAAACTAACCCATAACCCCAAACTGACTCATCACCCATAACTGACCCATCACACCAAACTGACTCATCACCGCAAACTAAGCCATCACACACAAACTGATGCATCACCACAAACTGATTCATCAAGTAAATCTGAGCCATCGCCGCAAGCTGACTCATCACCCCAAACAGACCAATCAACCCAAACCGATACAGCACCCTAAACTGACTCATTACTCCAAACTAAGCCATCACCACCAAACTGACCTATCTCCCACAAACTGATGCTTCACCCCAAACTGATTAATCAGCAAAAACTGATTCATCATCCCAAACTGACCCATAACCCCAAACTGACCCATTACGCCCAAACTGACCCATCACTTCAAACTGATCCATCACGCACTCATTGAGCCATCACCAACAAACTGTCCCATCACCCCAAATCGACCCATCACCCAAACTGACCCATCACGCTCAAACTGACGCATCACCGGCAAACTGATCCATCACCCCTAAAATGACCAATCACCACAAACTGAACCATCACCCCAAACTGACTCATCAGCCCAAACTGACCCTTCACCCCAAACTGACTCATCAGCCCAAACTGACCCATCACCCCAACCTGACCCATCACACCAAACTGACCCATTACCCAAACTGAACGATCACCTCCAAACTGACGGATCAGCTACAAACTGACCCATCACGCACAAACTGACCCATCACCCCAAACTCACCCACCAGACCCAAGCTGAACCATTACTAAAACTGACCCATCACCCACAAACTGACCCATCACCCCAAAGTGTACCATCATCCCAAATTGACCCATCACCCCAAACTGACCCATCACCCCAAACTGACACACCACCAAAAACTGACTCATCACCGCAAACTGATTCATCACCCCAAATCGACCCATCACGCAAACTGACCCATTACCCTCAAACTGACGCATCACCCCCAAACTGATCCATCACCCCTAAAATGACCCATCACCCCAAACTGAGCCCTCACCCCAAACTGACTCATCACCCCAAACTGACCCATCAACCGAAACTGACCCATCACATCAAACTGACTCACCGCCCAAACCGAACTATCACTCCCAAACTGACCCATCACCCTAAAGTGACCCATCACCCACAAACTGACCCATCACCAACAAACAGACTCATCACCCCAATCTGACCCATTGTACAAACTGAACGATCACCTCCAAACTGGCCGATCAGCCACAAACTGACCCATCACGCAAAAACTGACCCATCACCCAAAACTCACCCATCGCACCCAAACTGACCCATCACTCAAACTGACCCATCACCGACAAAGTGACCCATCACCCCACACTGTACCATCATCCTAAATTGAACCACCACCCCAAAATGACCCATCAACCGAAACTGAACCATCACCCCAAACTGAACCATCACCGAAAACTGACCCATCACCCCAAACTGACTCATCACCAAAAACTGACCCATCATCCAAAACTTACCCATCACCCCCAACTTACCAATCACCCAAAATGACTCATCACCCCAAATTAACCCATCACCCCAAACAGATCCATGACACACAAACTGACCCATTATCAAAAAACTGACCCATCACCCCAAACTGACTCAGCACGCAAACTACCCATCTCCCTCAAACTGACCCACCACCACAAACTGACCCATCACCACAAACTGACTCATCATGCCAAACTGACCCTTCACTCTCAAACTGACGCATCACCCCCAAACTGTTCCATCACCCCCAAACTGACCCATCGCACCAATCTGAACCATCACCCCAAACTGACTCATCACCCCAAACTGAGCCATTACCCCAAATGGATCCATCACAGAAAACTGATCCATCACCCAAACCGACGTATCACCCCAAACTGACCCATCACCCTAAAGTGACCCATCACGCACAAACTGACCCATCAACCCAAACTCACCCATCACACCCAAACTGATCCATCACTCAAACTGACCCATCACCCACAAACTGACCCATTACCCCAAACTGTACCATCATCCAAAATTGACCCATCACTCCAAAATGAGCCATCACCCCAAACTGACTCATCACGCCAAACTGACTCATCACGCCAAACTGACCCATCACCACAAATTGACTCATCACCCAAAACTGACCCATCACCCCAAACTGACTCATCACCCAAAACTGACTCATCTCCACAAACTGACTCATCACTCCAAACTGATCCATCACCCTCAAACTGATCCATCACCCCCAAAATGACCCATCACCCCAAACTGACTCATCACCCCAAACAGACCCATCACCCCAAACTGTACCATCATCCCAAATTGAACCATCACCCAAAATGACCCATCACGCCAAACTGAACCATCACCCCAAACTGAACCATCACCCAAAACTGACCCATTACCCCAAACTGAATCATCACCAAAAACTGACCCATCATCCAAAACTTACCCATCAGCCCAAACTTACCAATCACCCAAAATGACTTATCACACCAAACTAAACCATCACCCCAAAGAGATCCATGACACACAAACTGACCCATCATCAACAAACTGACCCATCACCCCAAACTGACCCAGCACGCAAACTACCCATCACCTTCAAGCTGACCCACCACCCGAGACTGGCCCATCACCGCAAACTGACTGATCATGCCAAACTGATCCATCACCCTCAAACTGACGCATCACCCCCAAACTGATCCATCACCCCCAAACTGACTCATCAACCCAAACTAAATCATCACTCCAAACTGACCCATTACCCCAAACATACCCAGCACCCTAAACTGACTCATTACCGCAAACTGACCCATCACCCCAAAACTGACCCATCTCCCACAAACTGATGCTTCACCCCAATCGGATTCATCAGCAAAAACTGATTCATCACCCCAAACTGACTCATCATCAAAAACTGACCCATCATCCAAAACTTACCCATCACCCCAAACTTACCAATCACCCAAAATGACTTATCACCCCAAACTAACCCATCACCCCAAACTGATCCATGACACACAAACTGACCCATAATCTACAAACTGACACATCACCCCAAACTGAGGCAGCACGCAAACTACCCATCACCCTCAAATTGACCCACCATCGTAAACTGACTCATCACCCCAAACTGACTCATCATGCCAACTAACCCATACATGCCAAACTGACCCAACACTCCAAACTGACCCATCACCCCGAATATGACATAAAACCCCAAACTAACCCATCACCCCAACCAGATCCATGGCACACAAACCGGCCCATCATCAACAAACTGACCCATCATCCCAAACTGACCCAGTACACAAACTACCCATCATCCTCAAACTGACCCACCACCCCAATCTGACCCATCACCCCAAACTGACTCATCATGCCAAACTGACCCATCACCCTCAAACTGATGCATCACCCCTAAACTGATCCATCACCCCCAAAGTGACCCATCACCCCAAACTGAACCATCAAACCAAACTGACTCATCACCCCAAACTGACCCATCACCCCAAACTGACCCATCACACCATATTGACCCATCACCCAAACCGACCTATCACCCCCAAACTGACCCATCACCCTAAAGTAAACCATCACCCAAAAACTGACCCATCACCCACAAACAGACCCATCACCCCAAACTGACCCATTACACAAACTGAACGATCACGTCCAAACTGACCGATCCGCCACAAACTGACCCATCACGCACAAACTGACCCATCACCCCATACTCACCCATCACACCCAAACTCACCCATCACTCAAACTGACCCATCACCCACAAACTGACCCAGCACCCCAAACTGTACCATAATCCCAAATTGACCCAGCACCCCAAAATGACCCATCACCCAAAACTGACTCATCATCCCAAACTGACTCATCACCCCAAACTGACCCATTACCCCAAACTGACAGATCACTGCAAACTGACCTATTACCCCAAACTAACCAATCACCCCGAACTGACTCAACTTCATAAACTGACCCATCACCCCAAACTGACCCATCACCCCAAACTGACCCACCACTATAAACAGACCCATCACGCCAAACAAACAATTCCCTCAAAATGACTCATCACCCAAAACTAACCCACAACCTCAAACTGACCCATTACGCCCAAACTGACCCATCACTCGAAACTGATCCATCACACACAAACTGAGCCATCACCCTCAAACTGACGCATCACCCCCAAACTGATCCATCACCCCCAAAATGACCCATCACCTAAAACTAAACCATCAGCCCAAACTGACTCATCACACAAACCGAGCTATCACCTCCAAACTGACCCATCACCCTAAAGTGACCCATCACCCACAAACTGAACCATCACCCACGAACATACCCATCACCCCAAACTGACCCATTACACAAACTGAACGATCACCTCCAAACTGACCGATCAGCCACAAACTGACCAATCACGCACAAACAGACCCATCACCCCAAACTCACCCATCACACCCAAACTGACCCATGACTCAAACTGACCCATCACCCACAAACCGACCCATCAGCCAAAACTGTACCATCATCCCAAGTTGAACCATCACCCCAAAATGTCCCTTCACCCCAAACTGAACCATCACCCCAAACAGAACCATCACCCAAAACTGACCCATCACCCCAAACTGACCCTTCATCCAAAACTTACCCATCGC
This sequence comes from Pristiophorus japonicus, assembly GCF_044704955.1. Taxonomy (NCBI): domain Eukaryota; kingdom Metazoa; phylum Chordata; class Chondrichthyes; family Pristiophoridae; genus Pristiophorus; species Pristiophorus japonicus. Next base: position 3,838,702 of record NW_027252779.1, read on the forward strand.
CCCAAACTTACCAATCACCCAAAATGACTTATCACCCCAAACTAACCCATCACCCCAACAGATCCATGACACACAAACTGAACCATAATCAACAAAATGACCCATCATCGCAAAGTGACCCAGCACGCAAATTACCCATCACCCTCAAACTGACCCACCACTGCAAACTGACTCATCACTCCAAACTGACTCATCATGCCAAACTGACTCACATTCTAAACTGACCCAACACTCCAAACTGACCCATCACTCCTAAACTGACGCATCAGCCCAAGCAGACCCACTACCCCAAACTGACCCATCACCCTAAAGTGACCCATCTCCGATAAACTGACCCATCACCCACAAATAGACCCATCACCCCAAACTGACCCATTACACAAACTGAACGATCACCTCCAAACTGACCGATCCGCCATAAACTGACCCATCTCGCACAAACTGACCCATCACTCAAACTGAGCCATCACCCACAAACTGACCCAGCACCCAAACTGTACCATCATCCCAAATTGACCCATCACCCCAAAATGACCCATCACCCCAAACTGACTCATCACCCCAAACTGACCCATTACCCCAAACTGACAGATCACTGCAAACTGACCTATTACCCCAAACTAACCCATCACCCCAAACTGACTAAACTTCATAAACTGACCCATCACCCCAAGCTGACAAATCATCCCAAACTGACCCACCACCATAAACAGACCCTTCACGCGAAACTAACAAATCCCCCAAAATGACTCATCACCCCAAACTATCCCATAACCCCAAACTGACCCATTACGCCCAAACTGACCCATCACTCGAAACTGATCCATCACACACAAACTGAGCCATCACCAACAAACTGACCCATCACCTCAAATCGACCCATCACCCAAACTGACCCATCACCCTCAAACTGACGGATCACCCCCAAACTGATCCATCACCCTCAAAATGACCCATCACCCAAAACTGGATCATCAGCCCAAACTGACTCATCACCCAAACCGAGCTATCACGCCCAAACTGACCCATCACTCTAAAGTGACCCATCATCACAAACTGAACCATCACCCACAAACATACCCATCACCCCAAACTCACCCATCACACCCAAACTGACCCATCACTCAAACTGACCCATCACCCACAAACTGACCCATCACCCCAAACTGTACCATCATCCCAAATTGAACCATCACCGCAAAATGACCCATTACACAAACTGAACGATCACCTCCAAACTGACCGATCAGCCACAAACTGACCCATCACGCACAAACAGACCCATCACCCCAAATTCATCCATCACACCCAAACTGACCCATCACTCAAACTGACCCATCACCCACAAACTGACCCATCACCCCAAACTGTACCAACATCCCAAATTGAACCATCACCCCAAAATGACCCTTCACCCAAAACTGCACCATCACCCCAAACTGAACCATCATCCAAAACTGACCCATCACCCCAAACTGACTCATCACCAAAAACTGACCCATCATCCAAAACTTGCCCATCACCCCAAACTTAACAATCACCCAAAATGACTTATCACCCCAAACTAACCCATCACCCCAAACAGACCCATGACACACAAACTGAACCATAATCAACAAACTGACCCATCATCCCAAAGTGACCCAGCACGCAAATTACCCATCACCCTCAAACTGACCCACCACTCCAAACTGACTCATCACTCCAAACTGACTCATCATGGCAAACTGACTCACATTCCAAACTGACCCAACACTCCAAACTGACCCATCACTCCTAAACTGACGCATCACCCCAAGCTGACCCACTACCCCAAACTGACTCATCACCAAAATTGACCCATTACCTCAAACTGACCCATCACCGCAAACTGACCCATTACAACAAACTAACCCATCACCCCAAACTGACCCATCACCCCAAACTGACCCATCACCCCAATCTGACCCATCACCCCAAACTGACTCATCACGCCATACAGACCCATCACCACAAACTGAACCACCACTCCTAAACTGACCGATCACCCCAAACTGACCCATCTCCCGAAACTGATCCATCACCCCAAACTGCTTCATCACGGCAAACTGACTCATCACCAAAAACTGGCCCATCCCCCCATGCTGACTCATCACCCAAAACTGACACATCACCCCAAACTGATTCATCACCAAAAACTGACTCATCACCCCAAATTGACTCATCACCCAGAGCTGACCCATTACCCCAAACTGACCCATCACCGTAAGCTGACTCATCACCCCAAACTGATTGATCACCCCAAACTGACCCATCACCAAAATCCGAACCAGCACCCTAAACTGACCCTTCACCCAAAACTGACCCATCACCAAAAATTGCCCCATCACACCAAACTATCCCACCACTCCAAACTGACCCAGCACCCACAACCTAACCCATCACCCCAACGTGACTCATCACCCCATACTGGCCCATCACCCCAAACAAATCCATCACACAAAACTGATTCATCACCCCAAACTGACCCATTACACAAACTGAACGATCACCTCCAAACTGACCGATCAGCCACAAACTGACCCATCACGCACAAACAGACCCATCACCCCAAACTCACCCATCACACCCAAACTGACCCATCACTCAAACTGACCCATCACCCACAAACTGACCTATCACCCCAAACTGTAACATCATCCCAAATTGAACCATCACCCCAAAATGACCCTTCACCCCAAACTGAACCATCACCCCAAACTGAACCATCACCCTAAACTGACCCATCACCCCAAACTGACTCATCACCAAAAACTGACCCATCATCCAAAACTTACCCATCACCCCAAACTTACCAATCACCCAAAATGTCTTATCACCCCAAACTAACCCATCACCCCAAACAGATCCATGACACACAAACTGAACCATAATCAACAAACTGACCCATCGTCCCAAAGTGACCCAGCACGCAAATTACCCATCACCCTCAAACTGACCCACCACTCCAAACTGACTCATCATGGCAAACGGACTCACATTCCAAACTGACCCAAAACTCCAAACTGACCCATCACTCCTAAACTGACGCATCACCCCAAGCTGACCCACTACCCCAAACTGACTCATCAGCAAAACTGACCCATTACCGAAAACTGACCCATCACCGCAAACTGACCCATTACCACAAACTAACCCATCACCCCAAACTGACCCATCACCCCAAACTGACCCATCACGCCAAACTGACTCATCATCCCTAACTGACCCATCACCCCAAAACTGACACATCACCCACAAACTGAGGCATCACCCCAAACTGATTCATCACCAAAAACTGACACATAACCCCAAATTGACTCATCACTCCAAACTGACCCATTACCCCAAACTGACCCATCACCGTAAACTGACTCATCACCCCAAACTGACTGATCACCCCAAACTGACCCATCACCAAAATCCTAACCAGCACCCTAAACTGTCCCTTCACCCAAAACTGACCCATCACCAAAAATTGCCCCATCACACCAAACTATCCCACCACTCCAAACTGACCCAGCACCAACAACCTAACCCATCACCCCAACGTGACACATCACCCCATACTGGCTCATCACCCCAAACAAATCCATCACACCAAACTGAATCATCACCCCAAACTGACCCATCACCCCATACTGACCCATCACCGCAAACTGACTCATCCGAAACTGACCCATCACCCCAAACTGACTCATCACACCAATCTGAATTATCACCAAAAATTGACCCATTACCCCAAACTGACTCATCACCCAAAACTGACCCATCACACCAAACTGACTCATCACCCAAACTGACCCATCACACAAAAACTTACGAATCACCCCAAACTCATTCATCAAGAAATTCTGAGCCATCTCCGCAAGCTGACTCATCACCCCAAACTGAACCATCATCCCAAACCGATAAAGCACCCTAAACTGACTCAATACTGCAAACTGACCCATCACCACGAAACTGACCCATCTCCCACAAACTGATGCTTCACCCCAAACTGATTAATCAGCAAAAACTGATTCATCACCACAAACTGATTCATTACCCCAAACTGACCCAGTCATCCAAACTGACACATCACTGCAAACTGACAAATTACCCCAAACTAACCCATCACCCCAAACTGACTCAACTTCATAAACTGACCCATCGCCCCAAACTGACCCATCACCCCAAACAGACCCACCACTATAAACAGACCCATCACCCCAAACTAACCAATTCCCCAAAATGACTCATCATCCCAAACTGACCCATAACCCCAAACTGATCCATTACGCCCAAACTGACCCATCACTCCAAACTGATCCATCACACACAAACTAAGCCATCACCAACAAACTGACCCATCACCCCAAATCGACCCATCACGCAACCTGACCCATCACCCTCAAACTGACGCATCATCCCCAAACTGATCCTTCACCCCTAAAACGACCCATCACCCCAAATTGAACCATCACTCAAACTGACCCATCACCCACAACCTGACCCATCACCCCAAACTGTACCATCATCCCAAATTGACCCATCACACCAAAATGACCCATCACCCCAAACTGACACACCACCCAAAACTGACTCATCACCGCAAACTGACTCATCACCCCAAATCGACCCATCACGCAACCTGACGCATCACCCTCAAACTGACGCATCATCCCCAAACTGATCCTTCACCCCAAAATGACCCATCACCCCAAATTGAACCCTCACCCCAAACTGACTCATCACCCAAACCGACCTATCTCCCCCAAACTTACCCCATCACTCTAAAGTGACCCATCACCCACAAACTGACCCATCACCCACAAAGTGACCCATCAAGCCAAACTGAACCATCACCCCAAACTGAACGATCACCCAAAACTGACCCATTACCCCAAACTGACTCATCACCAAAAACTGACCCATCAACCAAAACTTACCCATCACCCCAAACTTACCAATCACCCAAAATGACTTATCACCCCAAATTAACCCATCACCCCAAACAGATCCATTACATACAAACTGACCCATCATCAACAAACTGACCCATCACCCTAAAATGACACAGCACGCAAACTACCCATCACCCTCAAACTGACCCACCACCCCAAACTGACTCATCGCCCCAAACTGACCCAGCACGCAAAGTACCCATCACATTCAAGCTGACCCACCACCCCAAACTGACCCATCACCCCAAACTGATTGATCATGCCAAACTGACCCATCACCCTGAAACTGACGCATCACCCCCAAACTGATCCATCCCCGCCAAACTGACCCATCACCCCAAACTAAAACATCTCCCCAAACAGACCCATCACCCCAAACTGACTCCACACCCAAAACTGACTCATCACTGTAAACTGACTCATCACTCCAAACTGACCCATCAGCCAAAACTGGCCCATTACCCCAAACTGACTCATCACCAAAAACTGACCCATCATCCAAAACTTACCCATCACCCCAAACTTACCAATCACCCAAAATGTCTTATCACCCCAAACTAACCCATCACCCCAAACAGATCCATGACACACAAACTGACCCATCATCAACAAGCTGACCCATCACCCTAAAATGACACAGCACGCAAACTACCCATCACCCTCAAACTGACCCACCACCCCAAACTGACTCATCACCCCAAACTGACCCAGCACGCAAAGTACCCATCACATTCAAGCTGACCCACCACCCCAAACTGACCCATCACCCTAAACTGATTGATCATGCCAAACTGACCCATCACCCTGAAACTGACGCATCACCCCCAAACTGATCCATCCCCGCCAAACTGACCCATCACCCCAAACTAAAACATCTCCCCAAACAGACCCATCACCCCAAACTGACACCACACCCAAAACTGACTCATCACTGTAAACTGACTCATCACTCCAAACTGACCCATCAGCCAAAACTGACCCATTACACCAAATGACTCATCACCAAAAACTGACCCATCATCCAAAACTTACCCATCACCCCAAACTTACCAATCACCCAAAATGACTTATCACACCAAACTAACCCCTCCCCCCAAACAGATCCATGACACACAAACTGACCCATCATCAACAAACTGACCCAACACCCCAAACTGACCCAGCACGCAAACTACCCATAACCTTCAAGCTGACCCACCACCCCAAACTGACCCATCACTGCAAACTGACTGATCATGCCAAACTGACACATCACCCTCAAACTGACGCACAACCCCCAAACTGATCCATCACCCCCAAACTGACCCATCACCCCAAACTAAATTATCACTCCAATCTGACCCATCACCCCAAACCGACCCAGCACCCTAAACTGACTCATTACCGCAAACTGACCCATCACCCCAAAACTGACCCATCTCCCACAAACTGATGCTTCACCCCAAACTGATTCATCAGCAAAAACTGATCCATCACCCCAAACTGACTCATCATCAAAAACTGACCCATCATCCAAAACTTACCCATCAAACCAAACTTACCAATCGCCCAAAATGACTTATCACCCCAAACTAACCCATGACCCCTAACTGCTCCGTGACACTCAAACTGACCCATCATCAACAAACTGACTCATCACCGCAAACTGACCCATCACGCAAACTACCCATCACCCTCAAACGGACCCACCAGCCCAAACTGACTCATCACCCCATACTGACTCATCATGCCAAATGACCCATACCTGCCAAACTGACCCAACACTCCAAACTAACCCATCACCTCAACCAGATCCATGACACACAAACCGTCCCATCATCAACAAACTGACCCATCACCCCAAACTGACCCAGCACGCAAACTACCCATCACCCTCAAACTGACCCACCACCCCAAACTGACCCATCACACCAAAGTGACTCATCATGCCAAACTGACTCATCACCCTCAAACTGACGCATCACCCCCAAATTGATCCATCTCCCCCAAACTGACCCATCACCCCAAACTGAACCATCACCCCAAACTGACTCATCGCACCAAACTGACCCATCACCCCAAACTGACCCATCACACCAAACTGAGACATCATCCAAACCGACCTATCACCCGTAAACTGACCATTCAGCCTAAAGTGACCCATCACCCACAAACTGACTTATCACCCACAAACAGACCCATCACCCAAAACTGACCCATTACACAAACTGAACGATCACCTCCAAACTGACCGATCAGCCACAAACTGACCCATCACGCACAAACTGACCCATCACCCCAAACTCACCCATCACACCCAAACTGACCCATCACTCAAACTGACCCATCACCCACAAACTGACGCAGCACCCCAAATTGTACCATCACCCCAAACTGACCCATCACCCCAAACTGACTCATCACCCAAAACTGACTCATTACCGCAAACTGACCTATCACCCCAAAACTGACCCATCTCCCACAAACTGATGCTTCAACCCAAAGTAATTTATCAGCAAAAACTGATCCATCACCCCAAAATGATTCATCATCAAAAACTGACCCATCATCCAAAACTTACCCATCACCCCAAACTTAACAATCACCCAAAATGACTTATCACCCCAAACTAACACATCACCCCTAAATAATGCATGAAACACGAACTGACCCATCATCAACAAACTGACCCATCACCCCAAATTGACCCATCGCCCCACACTGACCTTGCACCCCAAACTGACTCATCACCGCAAACTGACTCATCACCCACAAACTGACTCATCACCAAAGACTGACCCATCACCACAAACTGACTCATCGCCCCATACTGACCCATCACCCCAAACTGACCCTTCATCCAAAACTGACTCATCACCCCATACTGACACTTCACCAATAACTGACCCATTACACCAAACTGATTCATCACGACAAACTGACCCATTACCACAACTCACCCATCACTCCAAACTGACTCATTGCCCCAAACTGACACATCACTCCAAATTGACTCATCACCCCAAACAGAACCATCACCCCAAACTGAACCATCACCCTAAATTAACTCATCACCAAAAACAGACCCATCATCCCAAACTGAACCATCAGCCCAAATTAAGCCATCACCCCTAAGTAACTCTCCTCACAAACCGACCCATCACCCCAAACTGACGCAACACGCTAAACTGACCCATCAACATAAACTGAACCATGTCCCCACTCTGACTTCACCTCAATCTGACTCATCACCCCAAACTGACACATCAACACAAACTGACTCATCACCCCAAACTGACTCATCACCCCAAACTAACCCATCACCCCAAACATAACCATCACCGCAAACTGACCCATCACCCCAATTGACACATCACAAAAACAGGCCCAGCATCCAAAACTAACCCATCACCGCAAACTGACCCATCACCCGAAACTGAATCATCACACACAAACTCACTCATCACCAAAAACTGACACATCGCCCCAAACTGACTCATCGCCCCAAACTGACACATCACCACAAACTGACCCATTACCCCAAACTGACACTTCACCCCAAACTGACCCTTCAGCCCAAACTGATCCATCACCCCAAAATAAACCATCATTCAAAACTGACTCATCACCCCAAATTGAGTCATCATCTCAAACCAAACCATCACCCCAAACCAAACCATCAGCCCAAACTGACGCATCACCACAAACTGACCCATCACCACAAACAGACTCATCGCCCCAAACTGACTCATCACCACAAACTGAATCATCACGCCTAACTGACCAAACACCCCAAACTGACTCATGACGCGAAACTAAACCAACACTCCAAATTGACCCATCACCCCACACTGACCTTGCACCCCAAACTGACACATCACCACAAACTGACTCATCACCCCAAACTGGCTCATCACCCACAAACTGACTCATCACCAAAAACTGACACATCACCCCAAACTGACTCATCGCCCCAAACTGACTCATCACCAGAAACTGACTCATCACGCCTAACTGACCAAACACCCCAAACTGAAACATCATCCCAAACTGACTCATCACCCCAAATTGGCTCATCACCCCAAACTGACCCATTACCCCAAACTGACCCTTCACCCCAAACTGACCCTTCACCCCAAACTGATCCATCACCCCAAAATGAACCATCATTCAAAACTGACTCATCACCCGAAATTGAGTCATCATCCCAAACCAAACCATCATCCCAAACCAAACCATCAGCCCAAACTGACGCATCACCACAAACTGACCCATCACCCCAAACTGACTCATCGCCCCAAACTGACTCATCACCACAAACGGACTCATCACGCCTAACTGACTAAACACCCCAAACTGACTCATGACGCGAAACTAAACCAAGACTCCAAATTGACCCATCACCCCACACTGACCTTTCACCCCAAACTGACACATCACCACAAACTGACTCATCACCCCAAACTGGCTCATCACCCACAAACTGACTCATCACCAAAAACTGACACATCACCCCAAACTGACTCATCGCCCCAAACTGACTCATCACCACAAACTGACTCATCACGCCTAACTGACCAAACACCCCAACTGAAACATCATCCCAAACTGACTCATCACCCCAAATTGGCTCATCACCCCAAACTGACGCATCAACCAACTAACCCATCACCCCAAACTGACACATCACCACAAACTGACTCATCACCCCAAACTGACTCATCACCCCCAAACTGACTCATCAGCCCAAACTAACCCATTACCCCAAACAAACCCATCACCCCAAACTGACCCATCACCCCAAATTGACTCATCACTAAAAACAGGCCCATCATCAAAAACTGACCCATCACCCCAAACTGACCCATCACCCCAAACTGACTCATCACCCCAAATTGAACCATCATCCCAAACTGATTCATCACCCCAAGTTGACTCATCACCCTAAACTGACGCAGCTCCACAATTAACCCATCACCCAACTGAGGCATCACCCCAAACTGACTTATCATCCCAAACTGAATCATCACGCAAAACTGACCCATGACCCCAAACTGATTCATCAATCCAAACTGACTTATCACCGGCAACTGACCCATGGTCCCAAAATGACCCATCTCCCCAAACTGACTCATCACCCCAAACTGACCCTTCAGCCCAAACTGATCCATCACCCCAAAATGAACCATCATTCAAAACTGACTCATCACACCAAATTGAGTCATCATCCCAAACCAAACCATCACCCCAAACTGACTCATCACACAAAACTGACTCATCCCGCCAAAATGACTCATCGAACCAAACTAATTTATCACCCCAAACTGACACATCACCCCAAACTGCCGCATCACCCACAAACTGACAAATCACCAGAAACTGACCTACCACCCCAAACTGTCTCATCACCCCAAACAGACCCATAACCCCAAACTGACTCATCACCACAAACTGACTCATCACCCCAAACTGAAACATCGCCCCAAAATGACACATCACCCCAAACTGACTCATCACCAAAAACTGAACCCATCACCCCAAACTGACTCATCGCCCCAAACTGACTCATCACCCCAAACTGACTCATCACCCCAAACTTTCAAATCACCCCAAACTGACCCCGCATCCCAAACTGACCTTTCACCCCAAACTGATTCATCATCCGAAACTGCCCATGACCCCTAAATGAACCATCAACTCAAACTGACTCATCACCCGAAACTGACTCATCGCCCCAAACTGACTCATCACCAAAACAGACCCATCATACCAAACTGACTAATCACCCCAAACTGACTCATCACTAAAACTGACCCATCATCCCAAACTGAACCATCACCCCATACTGAAGCATCACCCCATTCTGACCCATCACCCAAAACTGACCCATCATCGCAAAGTGACCCATCACCCCAAACTGACCCATCACCCCCAACTGACTGATCACCCACAAACTGACTAATCACCAAAAATTCAACTACCAGCCCAAACTGACTCATCTCCCCAAACTAACCCATCACCCCGAACTGACCCATCACCCACAAACTGGCCCATCACCCGCAACTGAACCATCACCCCCAACTGAACCGTCACCCCAAACTGACTCATCTTCCCAAACTGAACCATCATCCCAAACTGACTCCTCACCTCAAATTGATTCATCACCCTAAACTGACGCATCACCCCAACTAACCCATCACCCAAACAGATTATCATCCCAAACTGACTCATCATGCAAAACTGACCCATGACCCCAAATTGACCCATCGCCCCACACTGACCTTGCACCCCAAACTGACTCATCACCAAAAACAGACCCATCGTCCCAAATTGACTCATCAACCCAATCTGACTCATCACCCGCAACTGATCCATGATCGCAAAATGATCCATCACCCCAAACTGACTCATCACCCCAAACTGACTCATCGCCCAAAACTGACTCATCGCCCCAAACTGACTCATTGAACCCAACTAATACATCACCCCAAACTGACGCATCACCCTAAACATACTTATCATCTCAAACTGACTCATCACGTGAAACTGACCCATGGCCCCAAATTGACCCATCACCCCACACTGACCTTGCATTCCAAACTGACTCATCACCAAAAACAGAACCATCATCCGAAACTGACTCATCGCGCCAAACTGACTCATCGAACCAAACTAATTCATCACCCCAAACTGACACATCACCCCAAACTGAAGCATCACCCACAAACTGACTCATCACCCACAAACTGACTCATCACCCCAAACTGACCCATAACCCCAACTGAGGCATCACCCACAAACTGAGTCATCACCCCAAACTGAGTCATCACCCCAAACTGAATCATCACCCCAAACTGTGTCATCACCCCAAACTGACCCATCACCCCAAACTGACCCAATACCCCAAACAAACCCATCACCCCAACTGAACCATCACCACTAACTGACTCATCACCACAAACTGACTCATCACCCCAAACAGACCCATCACCCCAAACAGACCCATCACCCCAAACTGACTCATCACCCCAAATTGAAACATCACCCTAAACTGACGCATCACCCCAACTAACCCATCACCCAAACTGACGCATCATCCCAAACTGACTCATCAAACGAAACTGACCCATGACCCCAAATTGACCCATCACCCCACACTGACCATGCACCCCAAACTGACTCATCACCAAAAGCAGACCCATCATACCAAACTGATTCTTCAATCCAAACTGACTCATCACCCGCAACTGAACCATTATCCCAAAATGACCCATCAACCCAAACTGACTCATCACCCAAAACTGACTCATCGCCCCAAACTGACTCAATGAACCAAACTAATTCATCACCCCAAACTGACCCATCACCCCAAACTGAACGTTCACCCTAAACTGACCCATAACCCGCACACTGAACAATCATCCCAAACTGACTCATCACCCCAAATTGACTCATCACCATTAACTGACGCATCACCCCAACTAAACCATCACCCCAAACTGACGCATCACCCCAAACATACTTATCATCCCAAACTGACTCATCAACCCAAACTGACTCATCATCCGCAACTGACCCATGACCCCAAAATGGCCCATCACCCCAAACTGATTCAACACCCACGAACTGACTCATCACCAAAAACTGACCCATCACGCAAAACTGACTTATCGCCCCAAACTAACTCATCGCCCCAAACTGACTCATCACCCCAAACTAACTCATCGCCCCAAACTGACTCATCACCCCAAACTGACCCATCACCCAAAACTGACTCATCACCCCAAACTGACTCTTGACCAATAACTGACACATTACACCAAACTGATTCATCACGACAAACTGACCCATTTCCCCAAACTCACCCATCACTCCAAACTGACTCATTGCCCCAATCTGACACATCACCCCAAATTGACTCATCACCCCAAACAGAACCATCACCCCAAACTGACGCAACACGCTAAACCGACCCATCAACACAAACTGAACCATGTCCCCACTCTGAATCATCACCTCAATCTGACTCATCACCCCAAACTGACACATCAACACAAACTGACACATCACCCCAAACTGACCCATCACCCCAAACTAACCCATCACCCCAAACATAACCATCACCCCAAACTGACCCATCACCCCAATTGACACATTACAAAAACAGGCCCATCATCTCAAACTAACCCATCACCACAAACTGAATCATCACACACAAACTGACTCATCACCAATAATTGACCCATCGCCCCAAACTGCCTCATCGCCCCAAACTGACTCATCACCACAAACTGAACATCAGCCCCAACTGACCATTCAACCGAAACTGATCCATCACCCCAAAATGAACCATCATTCCAAACTGACTCATCACCCCAAATTGAGTCATCATCCCAAACTAACACATCACCCCAAACCAAACCATTACCCCAAACTGACGCATCACCACAAACTGACATATCACCCCAAACTGACTCATGACGCGAAACTAACCCAAGACCCCTATTTGACCCATCACCCCACACTGACGTTGCACCCCAAACTGACTCATCAACAAAAACAGACCCATCATCACAAACTGACTCATCAACCCAAACTGACTCATCATCCGCAACTGACTCATGTCCCCAAAGTGACCCATCACCGCAAACTGACTCATCACCCACAAACTGACTCATCACCAAAAACTGACCCATCACCACAAACTGACTCATCGCCCCATACTGACCAATCACCCCAAACTGACCCTTCATCCAAAACTGACTCATCACCCCATACTGACACTTGACCAATAACTGACCCATTACACCAAACTGATTCATCACGACAAACTGACCCATTACCCCAAACTCACCCATCACCCCAAACTGACTCATTGCCCCAAACTGACACATCACCCCAAATTGACTCATCACCCCAAACAGAACCATCAGCCCAAACTGAACCATCACCCTAAATTAACTCATCACCAAAAACAGACCCATCATCCCAAACTGAACCATCACCCCAAATTAAGCCATCACCCCTAAGTAACTCTCCTCACAAACAGACCCATCACCCCAAACTGACGCAACACGCTAAATTGACCCATCAACACAAACTGAACCATGTCCCCACTCTGACTCATCACCTCAATCTGACTCATCTCCAAACTGACACATCAACGCAAACTGACTCATCGCCCCAAACTGACTCATCACCCCAAACTAACCCATCACCCCAAACATAACCATCACCGCAAACTGACCCATCACCCCAATTGACACATCACAAAAACAGGCCCAGCATCCAAAACTAACCCATCACCGCAAACTGACCCATCACCCGAAACTGAATCATCACACACAAACTCACTCATCACCAAAAACTGACACATCGCCCCAAACTGACTCATCGCCCCAAACTGACACATCACCACAAACTGACCCATTACCCCAAACTGACCCTTCACCCCAAACTGACCCTTCAGCCCAAACTGATCCATCACCCCAAAATGAACCATCATTCAAAACTGACTCATCACACCAAATTGAGTCATCATCCCAAACCAAACCATCACCCCAAACCAAACCATCAGCCCAAACTGACGCATCACCACAAACTGACCCATCACCCCAAACTGACTCATCGCCCCAAACTGACTCATCACCACAACTGACTCATCACGCCTAACTGACCAAACACCCCAAACTGACTCATGACGCGAAACTAAACCAAGACTCAAATTGACCCATCACCCCACACTGACCTTGCACCCCAAACTGACTCATCAACAAAAACAGACCCATCATCTCAAACTGACCCACCAACCCAAACTGACTCATCACCCGCAACTGACCCATGACCCCAAAATGACCCATCGCCCCAAACTGACTCATCAACCACAAACTGACTCATCACCAAAATTTGACCCATCACCCCAAACTGACTCATCGCCCCAAACTGACTCAACACCCCAAACTGACCCATCACCCAAAACTGACTCATCACCCTAAACTGACACTTGACCAAAACTGACCTATTACTCCAAACCGATTCATCACCCCAGCTGACCCATCACCCCAAATTGGTTCATCAACAAAAACAGGCCCATCATCCCAAATTAACGCATCACCCCAAACTGACCCGTCACCCCAAACTGGCTCATCACCCACAAACTGACTCATCACCAAAAACTGACACATCACCTCAAACTGACTCATCGCCCCAAACTGACTCATCACCACAAACTGACTCATCACGCCGAACTGACCAAACACGCCAAACTGAACCATCATCCCAAACTGACTCATCACCCCAAATTGGCTCATCACCCCAAACTGACGCATCACCCCAACTAACCTATCACCCCAAACTGACACATCACCACAAACTGACTCATCACCCCAAACTGGCTCATCACCCACAAACTGACTCATCACCAAAAACTGACACATCACCCCAAACTGACTCATCGCCCCAAACTGACTCATCACCACAAACTGACTCATCACGCCTAACTGACCAAACACCCCAAACTGAAACATCATCCCAAACTGACTCATCACCCAAATTGGCTCTTCACCCCAAACTGACGCATCAATCAACTAATCCATCACCCCAAACTGACACATCACCACAAACTGACTCATCACCCCAAACTGACTCATCACCCCAAACTGACTCATCAGCACAAACTAACCCATCACCCCAAAAAAACCCATCACCTCAAACTGACCCATCAGCCCAAATTGACTCATCACCAAAAACAGGCCCATCATCACAAACTGACCCGTCACCCCAAACTGACCCATCACCCCAAACTTTCCCATCACCCGAAATTGAACCATCATCCCAAACTGACTCATCACCCCAAGTTGACTCATCACCCTAAACTGACGCAGCACCACAACTAACCCATCACCCAAACTGAGGCATCACCCCAAACTGACTTATCATCCCAAACTGAATCATCACGCAAAACTGACCCATGACCCCAAACTGACTCATCAATCCAAACTGACTTATCACCGGCAACTGACCCATGGTCTCAAAATGACTCATCTCCCCAAACTGACTCATCACCCAAAACTGACTCATCCCGCCAAAATGACTCATCGAACCAAACTAATTTATCACCCCAAACTGACACATCACCCCAAACTGACGCATCACCCACAAACTGACAAATCACCAGAAACTGACCTACCACCCCAAACTGTCTCATCACCCCAAACTGACCCATAACCCCAAACTGACACATCACCACAAACTGACTCATCACCCCAAATTAAGCCATCACCCCTAAGTAACTCTCCTCACAAACAGACCCATCACCCCAAACTGACGCAACACGCTAAACTGACCCATCAACACAAACTGAACTATGTCCCCACTCTGACTCATCACCTCAATCGGACTCATCAGCCCAAACTGACACATCAACACAAACTGACTCATCACCCCAAACTAACTCATCACCCCAAACTAACCCATCACGTCAAACATAACCATCACCGCAAACTGACCCATCACCCCAATTGACACATCACAAAAACAGGCCCAGCATCCAAAACTAACCCATCACCGCAAACTGACCCATCACTCCAAACTGAATCATCACACACAAACTCACTCATCACCAAAAACTGACACATCGCCCCAAACTAACCCATCACCCCAAACTGACCCATCGCCCCAAACTGACTCATCACCATAAACTGACCCATTACCCCGAACTGACCCTTCACCCCAAACTGACCCTTCAGCCCAAACTGATCCATCACCCCAAAATGAACCATCATTCAAAACTGACTCATCACACCAAATTGAGTCATCATCCCAAACCAAACCATCACCCCAAACTGACTCATCACACAAAACTGACTCATCCCGCCAAAATGACTCATCGAACCAAACTAATTTATCACCCCAAACTGACACATCACCCCAAACTGACGCATCACCCACAAACTGACAAATCACCAGAAACTGACCAACCACCCCAAACTGTCTCATCACCCCAAACTGACCCATAACCCCAAACTGACTCATCACCACAAACTGACTCATCACCCCAAACTGAAACATCACCCCAAACTGACACATCACCCCAAACTGACTCATCACCAAAAACTGAACCCATCACCCCAAACTGACTCATCGCCCCAAACTGACTCATCACCCCAAACTGACTCATCACCCCAAACTTTCACATCACCCCAAACTGACCCCTCATCCCAAACTGACCTTTCACCCCAAACTGATTCATCACCCGAAACTGCCCATGACCCTTAAATGAACCATCAACTCAAACTGACTCATCACCCGAAACTGACTCATCGCCCCAAACTGACTCATCACCAAAACAGGCCCATCATCCCAAAATGACTAATCACCCCAAACTGACTCATCACTAAAACTGACCCATCATCCCAAACTGAACCATCACCCCATACTGAAGCATCACCCCATTCTGACCCATCACTCAAAACTGACCCATCATCGCAAAGTGACCCATCACCCCAAACTGACCCATCACCCCCAACTGACTGATCACCCACAAACTGACTAATCACCAAAAATTCAACTACCAGCTCAAACTGACTCATCTCCCCAAACTAACCCATCACCCCAAACTGACCCATCACCCACAAACTGGCCCATCACCCGCAACTGAACCATCACCCCCAACTGAACCATCACCCCAAACTGACTCATCACCCCTAACTGACTGAACACCCCTAAATGACGCATCACCCACAAACTGACTCATCACCACAAACTGAACATCACCCCAAACTGACCCATCACTCCATACTGACCTTTCACCCCAAACTGACCCATCACCGCAAAATGAACCATTATCCCAAACTGACTCATCACCGCAAATTGACTCATAACCCTAAACTGACACATTCACCCCAAACTGACTCATCACCCCAAACTGAATCATCACCCCAAACTGACACATCACCACAAACTGACTCATCACCCCAAACTGACTCATTACCCCAAATTAACCCATCACCCCAAATTGAATCATCGCCAAAAACAGGCCCATCATCCCAAACTCACCCATCATCCACAAACTGACTCAACACCAAAAATGACACATCACCGCAAACTGACTCATCGCCCCAAACTGACTCATCGCCACAAACTGACTCATCACCCCGAACTGACCAAACACCCCAAAATGACGCATCACCCACAAACTGACTCATCACCACAAACTGAACATCACCCCAAACTGACCCTTCACCCCAAACTGACCCATCACCGCAAAATGAACCATTATCCCAAACTGACTCATCACCGCAAATTGACTCATCACCACAAACTGACGCATCACCCCAAACTGACTCATCACGCGAAACTGACTCATCACCCCAAACTGACTCATCACGCGAAACTGACCCATGAACCGAAATTGAACCATCACCCCACACTGACTTAGCACCACAAACTGACTCATCACCAAAAACAGACCCATCATCCCAAACTGACTCATCAACCCAAACTGATTCATTATCCTCAACTGACCCATGACCCCACAATGACGCATCATTCCACACATCATTGCACACTTCATTCCACACATCATTCCACACATCATTCCACACATCATTCCACAAATCATTCCACACCTCATTTCACACATCATTCCACACATCACTGCACACTTCATTCCTCACATCATTCCACACATCATTCCACACATCATTCCACACATCATTCCACACATCATTCCACACATCATTCCAAACCTCATTCCAAACCTCATTCCACACATCATACCACACATCTTTCCACACATCATTCCACACATCATTCCATACATCATTCCACACGTCATTCCACACGTCATTCCACACGTCATTCGACACCGCCCTCCACACCTCATTCCATACCTCATTCCACACCTCATTCCACACCTCATTCCACAACTCATTCCACAACTCATTCCACACATCATTCCACACATCATTCCACACATCATTTCACACATCATTCCACACATCATTCCACACATCATTCCACACATCATTCCACACATCATTGCACACATCATTCCAAATATCATTCCACACATCATTGCACACATCATTCCAAATATTATTCCACACATCATTCCACACATCATTCCACACATCATTCCACACACCATTACACACATCATTCCATACATCATTCCACACATCATTCCACACAACATACCACACATCATTCCACACATCATTCCACACATCATTCCACACATCATTCCACACATCATTCCGCACTTCTTTCCGCACGTCATTCCGCGCGTCATTTCGCACGACATTCCTCACATCATTCCTCACCTCATTCCACACCTCATTCCACACCTCATTCCACACCGCATTCCACACCTCATTCCACACCTCATTCCACACCTCATTCCACACCTCATTCCACACATCATTCCACACATCAATCCACACATTATTCTACACTTCATTCCACACATCATTCCGCACAATATTCCAAACATCATTCCATACATCATTCCACACATCATTCAATGCATCATTCCACATATCATTCCACACAACATGCCACACCTCGTTCCACACATCATTCCATAATATTCCACACATCATGACACACATCAATCCACACACCATGCCACTCACCATTCCACGCATCATTCCACATCTCAGTCCACACCACGTTCCACACATCATTCCTCACATTTTCCACACTTCATTCCTCACCTCATTCAACACATCATTCCACACATCATTCCACACATCATTCAATGCATCATTCCACTTCTCATTCCACATCTCATTCCACATCTCATTCCACACATCATTCCACACATCATTCCATACCTCATTCCACAGCTCGTTCCACACATCATTCCTCACATCCTTCCACACACCATTCCACACATCATTCCACACTTCATTCCACACTTCATTACACACATCATTCCACACATCTTTCGACAATTCATTCCACACATCATTCCACACATCATTCCACACATCATTCAACACACCAATCCACACATTATTCTGCACTTCATTCCACACATACTTCCGCACATCATTCCAAACATCATTCCATATCTCATTCCACACATCATTCAATGCATGATTCCACATATCATTCCACACAACATGCCACACCTCATTGCACACATCATTACATAACATTCCACACATCATGACACACATCAATCCACACATCATGCCATACATCATTCCACGCATCATTTCACATCTCAGTCCACACGTCGTTCCACACACCATTCCTCACATCTGTCCACAATTCATTCCTCACCTCATTCCACACATCATTCCACACATCATTCAATACATCATTCAATACATCATTCCACATAACATTCCACATATCATTCCACACATCATTCCACATCTCATTCCACACATTATTACACACATCATTCCAGACCTCATTCCACAACTCGTTCCACACATCATTCCTCACATCCGTCAACGCACCATTCCTCACATCTTTCCACACATCATTCCACACAGCATTCCATACACCATTCCACATTTGATTCCACGCGTCCTTGCATACATCATTCAATACATCATTCCACATAACATTCCACATATCATTCCACACATCAATCCACACCTCATTCCTCATATCATTCCATGCATCATTCCACAAAAATTGCACACATCATTCCAAACCACATTCCAAAGAACATTCCACACCTCATTCCACATAACATTCTACAACTCAGTCCACAATTCATTCCACACATCATTCCACACATCATTCAATGCATCATTCCACATTTCATTCCACACATCATTCCACACATCAATAAACACATCATTCCACACCTCATACTACATAACATTCCACACCTCATACTACATAACATTCCACACATCGTTCCACACATCATTCCACACATCCTTCCACACATCATTCCACACATAATTCCACACATCATTCCACACATCATTCCACACATCATTTCACACATCATTCCACAACATTTCACACATTATTCCACACTTCATTCCACACCATATTCCACACCTCATTCCACACCTCATTCCAGACCTCATTCCACACCTCATTCCACACATCATTCCACACATCATTCCACACATCATTCCACACATCATTCCACAATTCATTCCACACCTCATTCCACACCTCATTCCACACCTCATTCCACATCTCATTCCACACATCATTCCACACAGCATTCCACACATCATTCCGAACATCATTCCACACCTCATTCCACACATCATTCCACACATCAATAAACACATCATTCCACACCTCATACTACATAACATTCCACACATCAGTCCACACATCAATCCACACATCATTCCACACATCATTCCACATATCATTCCACACATCATTCCACACGTCATTCCACACATCATTCATCACATCATTCCACTCATCATTCCACATCACATTCCACAACTCATTCCACACCTCATTCCACACCTCATTCCATACGTCATTCCACACCTCATTCCACAACGCATTCCACAACTCATTCCACATATCATTCCACACATCATTCCACACATCATTCCACACAACATTCCAAACTTCATTCCACACTTCATTCCACATGTCATTCCAAACCTCATTCCACACATTATTCCAAACGTCATTCCACACATCATTCCACAACACATTCCACACATCATTCCTCACGTCATTCTATACATCATTTCACACATGCTTCCACGCATCATTCCACACATCATTCCACACATCATTCCACACATCATTCCACACATCATTCCACACATCATTCCACACATCATTCCACACATCATTCCACACATCATTCCACAATTCATTCCACACCTCATTCCACACCTCATTCCACACCTCATTCCACACCTCATTCCACACATCATTCCACACATCATTCCACACATCATTCCGAACATCATTCCACACCTCATTCCACACATCATTCCACACATCATTCCACACATCAATAAACACATCATTCCACACCTCATACTACATAACATTCCACACATCAGTCCACACATCAATCCACACATCATTCCACACATCAATCCACACCTCATTCCACATATCATTTCTCACCTCATTCCACATATCATTCCATGCATCATTCCACAAAAATTCCACACATCATTCCACACATCATTCCTCACCTCATTACACATATCATTCCACACATCATTCAATGCATCATTCCACATTTCATTCCACACATCATTCCACACATCAATAAACACATCATTCCACACCTCATACTACATAACATTCCACACCTCATACTACATAACATTCCACACATCATTCCACACATCATTCCACACATCCTTCCACACATCATTCCACACATAATTCCACACATCATTCCACACATCATTCCACACATCATTTCACACATCATTCCACAACATTTCACACGTTATTCCACACTTCATTCCACACCTTATTCCACACCTCATTCCACACCTCATTCCAGACCTCATTCCACACCTCATTCCACACCTCATTCCACTACTCATTCCACACATCATTCCAAACATCATTCCACACATCATTCCACACATCATTCCACACATCATTCCACACATCATTCCACACATCATTCCACACATCATTCCACAATTCATTCCACACCTCATTCCACACCTCATTCCACACCTCATTCCACACCTCATTCCACACATCATTCCACACATCATTCCACACATCATTCCGAACATCATTCCACACCTCATTCCACACATCATTCCACACATCAATAAACACATCATTCCACACCTCATACTACATAATATTCCACACATCAGTCCACACATCATTCCACACATCATTCCTCACATCATTCCACATATCATTCCACACATCATTCCACACGTCATTCCACACATCATTCATCACATAATTCCACACATCATTCCACATCACATTCCACAACTCATTCCACACCTCATTCCACACCTCATTCCACACGTCATTCCACACCTCATTCCACAACTCATTCCACAACTCATTCCACATATCATTCCACACATCATTCCACACATCATTCCACACAACATTCCAAACTTCATTCCACACTTCATTCCACATTTCATTCCAAACCTCATTCCACACATTATTCCAAACGTCATTCCACACATCATTCCACATCACATTCCACAACTCATTCCACACCTCATTCCACACCTCATTCCACACGTCATTCCACACCTCATTCCACAACTCATTCCACAACTCAATCCACACATCATTCCACACATCATTCCACACATCATTCCACACAACATTCCAAACTTCATTCCACATGTCATTCCAAACCTCATTCCACACATTATTCCAAACGTCATTCCACACATCATTCCACAACACATTCCACACATCATTCCTCACGTCATTCTAAACATCACTTCACACATGATTCCACGCATCATTCCACACATCATTCCACACATCATTCCACACATCATTCCACACATCATTCCACACATCATTCCACACAGCATTCCACACATCATTGCACACAACATTCCACACACCATTCCACACCACATTCCACACATCATTTACATTTCATTCCACACATCATTCCACAGATCTTTCCACACATCATTCAACACAACATTCCACACATCATTCCACACCTCATTACACACATCATTCCATATCTTCATTCCACACATCATTCCACACATCTTCCCGCACATCATTTACACCTCATTCCACACCTCATTCCACACATGATTCGACACGTCATTCTCCACAACATTCCACACATGATTCCACACATCATTCCACACATCATTCCACAACTCATTCCACACATCATTCCACACATCATTCCACACATAATTCCACACATCATTCCACACATCATTCCACACATCATTCCACACATCATTCCACACACCATTCCACACATCATTCCACACATCATTCCACACATCATTCCTCACGTCATTCCTCACATCATTCCACACATCATTCCACACATCATTCCTCACATCATTCCACACATCATTCCACATATCATTCCACACATCATTCCACACATCATTCCACACATCATTCCACACATCATTCCACACATCGTTCCACTCATCATTCCACACATCATTCCACACATCATTCCACACATCATTCCACACATCATTCCACACAGCATTCCACACATCATTCCACACCTCATTCCACATCTCATTCCACACCTCATTCCAGACATCATTCCATAACATTCCACACATCATTACACACATCGATCCACACATCATTCCAAACAACATTCCAAATTTAATCCACTCATTATTCCACAATTCATTCCACCCATCATTCCACATCTCATTCCACAGATCATTCCACACAGAATTTCAAACATCATTGCACACATCATTCGACACATCATTCCACACATCATTCCTCACCTCATTCCACACATCATTCCACACATCATTCAATACATCATTCCATATTTCATTCCACAAATCATTCAACACATCATTCCACACATGCCACACATCATTCCACACAGCATTCCACACATCATTGCACACATCATTCCACACATCATTCCACACATCTTTCCACGCATCATTCCACACATCGTTCCACACAGCATTCCAGACCTCAGTCCACACCTCATTCCACACCTCATTCCACATGTCATTCCACGTTTCATTCCACGCATCATTCCACGCATCATTCCAAGCATCATTCCACACATCATTCCAAACCTCATTCCAAAGATCATTCCACACCTCATTTCATCATAACATTCCACAACTCATTCCACGCATCATTCCACGCATCATTCCACGCATCATTCCAAACCTCATTCCAAAGATCATTCCACACCTCATTCCACATAACATTCCACACATCATTCCACACCTCATTCCACACCTCATTCCACACCTCATTCCACACCTCATTCCAAACCTCATTCCACACATCATTCCACACATCATTCCACGCATCATTCCACACATCATACCACACATCATTCCTCACATCATTTCACATCTCATTCCACACAGCATTCCACACATCATTGCACACAACATTCCACACATCATTTCACATCTCATTCCACACATCTTTCCACACATGATTCAATACATCATTCAACACCACATTCCACACCACATTCCACTCATAATTCCAAACATCATTACATACATCATTCCACACATCATTCCACACATCATTCCACACATCATTCCACACCTCATTCCACACTTCATTCCACATCTCATTCGATAGCTAATTCCATAGCTCATTGGACAGCTCATTCGAAAGCTCATTCCACACAACATTCTACACATCATTACACACATCATTCCACACATCATTCCACAAATCATTCCACAAATCATTGCACACATCATTGCACACATCATTGCCCACATCATTGCACACATCATTGCACACATAATTGCACACATCATTGCACACATCATTCCACACATCATTCCACACATCATTCCACACATCATTCCACACGTCATTTCACACATCATTCCATACGTCATTCCACACAGCATTCCACACAGCATTCCACACATCATTCCACACATCATTCCACACATCATGCCACACATCATTCCACACCTCATTCCACACATCATTCCACATATCATTCCACGCATCATTCCACACCTCATTCCACATCTCATTCCACATTTCATTCCGCACCTCATTCCACACATCATTCCACGCATCATTCCACAACATTCCACACATCATTCCGAACCTCATTCCACATCTCATTCCACATTTCATTCCACACCTCATTCCACACATCATTCCACGCATCATTCCACGCATCATTCCACACATCATTCCGAACCTCATTCCAAAGATCATTCCATACCTCATTCCACACAACATTCCACAACACATTCCACAACTCATTCCACAACTCATTCCACAACTCATTCCACAAATCATTCCACAAATCATTCCACACATCATTCCACACATCGTTCTACACCACATTCCACACATAATTCCAAACATCATTACATATATCATTCCACACATCATTCCACACTTCATTCCACACATCATTCCACACCTCATTCCACACATCATTCCACACATCATTCCACACATCATTCCACACATCATTCCACAACATTTCACACATCATTCCACACATCATTCCACACTTCATTCCACACTTCATTCCACGCATCATTCCAGACATTCCACACATCAGTCCACACATCAGTCCACACCTCATTTCACACCTCATTCCACCCCTCATTCCACACCTCATTCCACACCTCATTCCACACCTCATTCCACACCTCATTCCACACATCATTCCACACATCCTACCACACATCATTCCACAATTCATTCCACACATCATTTCACACAACATTGCATACATCATTGCATACATCATAACACACATCATTCCACACATCATTCCAAATATCATTCCAAAACTCATTCCACACATCATTCCACAACTCATTCCACAACTCATTCCACAACTCATTCCACACATCATTCAACACATCATTCCAAACCTCATTCCACACATCATTAAACAACATTCCACACATCATTCCACACATCAATCCACACGTTAGTCCACACCTCATTCCACACCTCATTCCACAACTCATTCCACACATCATTCCACACAGCATTCCACACATCATTGCACACATCATTCCACACCTCATTCAACACCACATTCCACACATCATTCCACACAGCATTCCACACATCATTCCACACATCATTGCAAACATTAGTCCACATCTGATTCCACAACTCATTCCACAAATAATTCCAAATATCATTCCACACATCATTCCACACATCATTCCACACAGCATTCCACACATCATTGACACATCATTCCACACGTCATTCCACACGTCAATCCACACATCATTCCACATATCATTCCACACATCATTCCACACATCATTCCACACAGCATTCCACATATCATTCCACACCTCATTCCACATAACATTCCACGCATCATTCCACATTCTCACTCTAAACCTCATTCCACACATATTTCCACACATCATTGCACACAACATTGCACACATCATTGCACATATCATTCCACACGTCATTCCACACCTCATTCCACACCACATTCCACACAACATTCCACACATCAATCCACACATCATTCCACACATCATTCCACACATCATTCCACACATCATTCCACACATCATTCCACACATCATTCCACACATCATTCCACACATCATTCCACACATCATTCCAAACTTCATTCCACACATCATTCCACACATCATTCCACACATCATTGCACACCACATTCCAAACCTCATTCCACACCTCATTCCGCACCTCATTCCACACCTCATTCCACACCTCATTCCACCCATCATTCCACACATCAATCCACACATCATTCAATACATAATTCCACATATCATTCTACACATGTGTCCACACATCATTGCACACCTCATTCCACATGTCATTCCACACGTCATTCCACACATCATTCCACACATCATTTCACACAGCATTCCACACATAATTACACACATCATTCCATACCTCATTCCACATCTGATCCAACACCTCATTCCACACCTCATTCCACACATCATTCCACACATCATTGCAAACATCATTGCAAACATCATTCCACACATCATTCCACACCTCATTCCACACCTCATTCCACAACATTCCACACATCATTCCACACATCAATCCACACATCACTCCACACATTAGTCCACACCTCATTCCACACCTCATTCCACAACTCTTTCCACACATCATTCCACACATCATTGCACACACCATTGCAAACATCATTCCACACAGCATTCCATACATCATTGCACACATCATTCCACATATCATTCCACACATCATTCCACACCTCATTCCACACATCATTTCACACATCATTCCACACAGCATTCCAAATATCATTCCACACCTCATTCCACATAACATTCCACGCATCATTCCACATTCTCACTCTAAACCTCATTCCACACATCATTCCACACATCATTGCACACACCATGGCACACATCATTGCACATATCATTCCACACGTCATTCTACACCTCATTCAACACCACATTCCACACAACATTCCACACATCAATCCACACATCATTCCACACATCATTCCACACATCATTCCACACATCATTCCACACATAATTCCACACATCATTCCACACATCATTCCACACATCATTCCAAACTTCATTCCACACATCATTCCACACATCATTCCACACCTCATTGCACACCTCATTCCACACCTCATTCCACACCTCATTCCACACCTCATTCCACACCTCATTCCACACCTCATTCCACCCATAATTCCACACATCATTCCACACATCATTCAATACATAATTCCACATATCATTCTACACATGAGTCCACACATCATTGCACACCTCATTCCACATGTCATTCCACACGTCATTCCACACATCATTCCACACATCATTTCACACAGCATTCCACACATAATTACACACATCATTCCATACCTCATTCCACATCTGATCCAACACCTCATTCCACACATCATTCCACACATCATTGCAAACTTCATTGCAAACATCATTCCACACATCATTCCACACATCATTCCACACCTCATTCCACACATCATTCCACAACATTCCACACATTATTCCACACATCAATCCACACATCACTCCACACATTAGTCCACACCTCATTCCACACCTCATTCCACAACTCGTTCCACACATCATTCCACACATCATTGCACACACCATTGCACACATCATTCCACACAGCATTCCATACATCATTGCACACATCATTCCACATATCATTCCACACATCATTCCACACATCATTCCACACATCATTCCGAACAGCATTCCACACCTCATTCCACACATCATTCCACACATCATTCCACACATCAATAAACACATCATTCCACACCTCATACTACATAACATTCCACACATCAGTCCACACATCAATCCACACATCATTGCACACATCATTCCACATATCATTCCACACATCATTCCACACGTCATTCCACACATCATTCATCACATCATTCCACACATCATTCCACATCACATTCCATAACTCAATCTACACCTCATTCCACACCTCATTCCACACGTCATTCCACACCTCATTCCACAACTCATTCCACAACTCATTCCACATATCATTCCACACATCATTCCACACATCATTCCACACAACATTCCAAACTTCATTCCACACTTCATTCCACATGTCATTCCAAACCTCATTCCACACATTATTCCAAACGTCATTCCACACATCATTCCACAACACATTCCACACATCATTCCTCACGTCAATCTATACATCATTTCACACATGATTCCACGCATCATTCCACACATCATTCCACACATCATTCCACACATAATTCCACACATCATTCCACACATCATTCCACACATCATTCCACACAACATTCCGCAATTCATTCCACACCTCATTCCACACCTCATTCCAAACCTCATTCCACACCTCATTCCACACATCATTCCACACATCATTCCACACATCATTCCGAACATCATTCCACACCTCATTCCACACATCATTCCACACATCATTCCACACATCAATAAACACATCATTCCACACCTCATACTACATAACATTCCACACATCAGTCCACACATCAATCCACACATCATTCCACACATCATTCCACATATCATTCCACACAACATTCCACACGTCATTCCACACGTCATTCATCACATCATTCCACACATCATTCCACACATCATTGCAAACATTAGTCCACATCTGATTCCACAACTCATTCCACAACTCATTCCAAATATCATTCCACGCATCATTCCACACATCATTCCACACATCATTCCACACAGCATTCCACACATCATTGACACATCATTCCACACGTCATTCCACACGTCATTCCACACATCATTCCACATATCATTCCACACATCATTCCACACATCATTCCACACAGCATTCCAAATATCATTCCACACCTCATTCCACATAACATTCCACGCATCATTCCACATTCTCACTCTAAACCTCATTCCACACATCATTCCACACATCATTGCACACATCATTGCACACATCATTGCACATATCATTCCACACGTCATTCCACACCTCATTCCACACCACATTCCACACAACATTCCACACATCAATCCACACATCATTCCATACATCATTCTACGCAACATTACACACATCATTCCACACATCATTCCACACATCATTCCACACATCATTCCACAGATCATTCCAAACTTCATTCCACACATCATTCCACACATCATTCCACACCTCATTGCACACCTCATTCCACACCTCATTCCACACCTCATTACACACCTCATTCCAAACCTCATTCCACACCTCATTCCACCCATCATTCCACACATCAATCCACACATCATTCAATACATAATTCCACATATCATTCTACACATGAGTCCACACATCATTGCACACCTCATTCCACATGTCATTCCACACTTCATTCCACACATCATTCCACACATCATTTCACACAGCATTCCACACATAATTACACACATCATTCCATACCTCATTCCACATCTGATCCAACACCTCATTCCACACCTCATTCCACACATCATTCCACACATCATTGCAAACATCATTGCAAACATCATTCCACACATCATTCCACACCTCATTCCACACCTCATTCCACAACATTCCACACATCATTCCACACATCAATGCACACATCACTCCACACATTAGTCCACACCTCATTCCACACCTCATTCCACAACTCTTTCCACACATCATTCCACACATCATTGCACACACGATTGCACACATCATTCCACACTGCATTCCATACATCATTGCACACATCATTCCACATATCATTCCACACATCATTCCACACCTCATTCCACACATCATTTCACACATCATTCCACACAGCATTCCAAATATCATTCCACACCTCATTCCACATAACATTCCACGCATCATTCCACATTCTCACTCTAAACCTCATTCCACACATCATTCCACACATCATTGCACACATCATTGCACACATCATTGCACATATCATTCCACACGTCATTCTACACCTCATTCAACACCACATTCCACACAACATTCCACACATCAATCCACACATCATTCCACACATCATTCCACACATCATTCCACACATCATTCCACACATCATTCCACACATCATTCCACACATCATTCCACACATCATTCCACGCATCATTCCAAACTTCATTCCACACATCATTGCAAACATCATTGCAAACATCATTCCACACATCATTCCACACCTCATTCCACACCTCATTCCACAACATTCCACACATCATTCCACACATCAATCCACACATCACTCCACACATTAGTCCACACCTCATTCCACACCTCATTCCACAACTCTTTCCACACATCATTCCACACATCATTGCACACACCATTGCACACATCATTCCACACAGCATTCAACACCACATTCCACACAACATTCCACACATCATTCCGCACATCATTCCACACATCATTCCACACATCATTCCACACATCATTCCAAACTTTATTCCACACATCATTCCACACATCATTCCACAACTCATTGCACACCTCATTCCACACCTCATTCCACACCTCATTCCACACCTCATTCCACACCTCATTCCACACCTCATTCCACCCATTATTCCACACATCAATCCACACATCATTCAATACATAATTCCACATATCATTCTACACATGAGTCCACACATCATTGCACACCTCATTCCACATGTCATTCCACACGTCATTCCACACATCATTCCACACATCATTTCACGCAGCATTCCACACATAATTACACACATCATTCCATACCTCATTCCACATCTGATCCAACACCTCATTCCACACATCATTCCACACATCATTGCAAACATCATTGCAAACATCATTCCACACATCATTCCACACATCATTCCACACCTCATTCCACACATCATTCCACAACATTCCACACATCATTCCACACATCAATCCACACATCACTCCACACATCAGTCCACACCTCATTCCACACCTCATTCCACAACTCATTCCACACATCATTCCACACATCATTGCACACACCATTGCACACATCATTCCACACAGCATTCCATACATCATTGCACACATCATTCCACATATCATTCCACACATCATTCCACACATCATTCCACACATCATTCAGAACAGCATTCCACACCTCATTCCACACATCATTCCACACATCATTCCACACATCAATAAACACATCATTCCACACCTCATTCCACATATCATTCCACACATCATTCCACACATCATTCCACACAACATTCCAAACTTCATTCCACACTTCATTCCACATGTCATTCCAAACCTCATTCCACACATTATTCCAAACGTCATTCCACATATCATTCCACAACACATTCCACACATCATTCCTCACGTCATTCTACACATCATTTCACACATGATTCCACGCATCATTCCACACATCATTCCACACATCATTCCACACATCATTCCACACATCATTCCACACATCATTCCACACATCATTCCACACATCATTCCACACATCATTCCGCAATTCATTCCACACCTCATTCCACACCTCATTCCACACCTCATTCTACACCTCATTCCAAACATCATTCCACACATCATTCCACACATCATTCCGAACATCATTCCACACCTCATTCCACACATCATTCCACACATCATTCCACACATCAATAAACACATCATTCCACACCTCATACTATATAACATTCCACACATCAGTCCACACATCAATCCACACATCATTCCACACATCATTCCACATATCATTCCAAACATCATTCCACACGTAATTCCACACATCATTCATCACATCATTCCACACTTCATTCCACATCACATTCCACAACTCATTCCACACCTCATTCCACACCTCATTCCACACGTCATTCCACACCTCATTCCACAACTCATTACGCAACTCATTCCACATATCATTCCACACATCATTCCACACATCATTCCACAACACATTCCACACATCATTCCTCACGTCATTCTACACATCATTTGACACATGATTCCACGCATCTTTCCACACATCACTCCACACATTAGTCCACACCTCATTCCACACCTCATTCCACAACTCATTCCACACATCATTCCACGCATCATTGCACACACCATTGCACACATCATTCCACACAGCATTCCATACATCATTGCACACATCATTCCACATATCATTCCACACATCATTCCACACATCATTCCACACATCATTCAGAACAGCATTCCACACCTCATTCCACACATCATTCCACACATCATTCCACACATCAATAAACACATCATTCCACACCTCATACTACATAACATTCCACACATCAGTCCACACATTAATCCACACATCATTCCACACATCATTCCACATATCATTCCACACATCATTCCACACGTCATTCCACACATCATTCATCACATCATTCCACACATCATTCCACATCACATTCCACAACTCAATCCACACCTCATTCCACACCTCATTCCACACGTCATTCCACACCTCATTCCACAACTCATTCCACAACTCATTCCACATATCATTCCACACATCATTCCACACATCATTCCACACAACATTCCAAACTTCATTCCACACTTCATTCCACATGTCATTCCAAACCTCATTCCACACATTATTCCAAACGTCATTCCACACATCATTCCACAACATATTCCACACATCATTCCTCACGTCATTCTACACATCATTTCACACATGATTCCACGCATCATTCCACACATCATTCCACACATCATTCCACACATAATTCCACACATCATTCCACACATCATACCACACATCATTCCATACATCATTCCACACATCTTTACGCAATTCATTCCACACCTCATTCCACACCTCATTCCACACCTCATTCTATACCTCATTCCACACATCATTCCACACGTCATTCCACTCATCATTCCGAACATCATTCCACACCTCATTCCACACATCATTCCACATATCATTCCACACATCAATAAACACATCATTCCACACCTCATACTACATAACATTCCACACATCAGTCCACACATCAATCCACACATCATTCCACACATCATTCCACATATCATTCCAAACATCATTCCACACGTAATTCCACACATCATTCATCACATCATTCCACACTTCATTCCACATCACATTCCACAACTCATTCCACACCTCATTCCACACCTCATTCCACACGTCATTCCACACCTCATTCCACAACTCATTCCACAACTCATTCCACATATCATTCCACACATCATTCCACACATCATTCCACACAACATTCCACACTTCATTCCACACTTCATTCCACATGTCATTCCAAATCTCATTCCACACATTATTCCAAACGTCATTCCACACATCATTCCACAACACATTCCACACATCATTCCTCACGTCATTCTACACATCATTTCACACATGATTCCACGCATCTTTCCACACATCATTCCACACATCATTCCACACATCATTCCACACAGCATTCCACACATCATTGCACACAACATTCCACACACCATTCCACACCACATTCCACACATCATTTACATTTCATTCCACACATCATTCCACAGATCTTTCCACACATCATTCAACACAACATTCCACACATCATTCCACACCTCATTACACACATCATTCCATGTCTTCATTCCACACATCATTCCACACATCTTTCCGCACATCATTTACACCTCATTCCACACCTCATTCCACACATGATTCGACACGTCATTCTCCACAACATTCCACACATGATTCCACACATGATTCCACACATCATTCCACAACTCATTCCACACATCATTCCACACATCATTCCACACATAATTCCACACATCATTCCACACATCATTCCACACATCATTCCACACATCATTCCACACACCATTCCACATATCATTCCACACATCATTCCACACATCATTTATCTCGTCATTCCTCACATCATTCCACACATCATTCCACACATCATTCCTCACATCATTCCACACATCATTCCACACATCATTCCACACATCATTCCACACATCATTCCACACATCATTCCACACAACATTCCACACATCATTCCACTCATCATTCCACACATCATTCCACACATCTTTCCACACATCATTCCACAAATCATTCCACACATCATTCCACACATCATTCCACACATCATTCCACACATCATTCCAAACAGCATTCCACACATCATTGCACACAACATTACACACAGCATTCCACATCTCATTCCACACATCATTCAACACAACATTGCACACATCATTCCACACCTCATTCCACACATCATTCCACATCTTCATTCCACACATCATTCCACACATCTTTCCACACATCATTTACACATCATTCCACACATGATTCGACACGTCATTCTCCACATCATTCCACATATGATTCCACACATGATTCCACACATGATTCCACAACTCATTCCAGACATCATTCCACACATCACTCCACACATCATTCCACACATCATTCCAAACATCATTCCACACATCATTCCACACATCGTTCAATACATCATTCCACATATCATTCCACACAACATACCAAATATCATTCCACACCTCATTCCACACATCATTCCATAACATTCCACACCTCATTACACAGATCAATCCACACATCGTGCCACACATCATTCCGCACAGCATTCCACACATCATTCCACACCTCATTCCACATCTCATTCCACACCTCATTCCACACAGCATTCCACACATCATTGCACACATCATTCCACACATCATTCCACACATCGTTCCACACAACATTCCACACATCATTGCACACAACATTCCACACACCATTCCACACCACATTCCACACAACATTCCACACTTCATTCCACACTTCATTCCACATGTCATTCCAAACCTCATTCCACACATTATTCCAAACGTCATTCCACACATCATTCCACATCACATTCCACACATCATTCCTCACGTCATTCTACACATCATTTCACACATGATTCCACGCATCATTCCACACATCATTCCACACATCATTCCACACATCATTCCACACATCATTCCACACATCATTCCACACAGCATTCCACACATCATTGCACACAACATTCCACACACCATTCCACACCACATTCCACACATCATTTACATTTCATTCCACACATCATTCCACAGATCTTTCCACACATCATTCAACACAACATTCCACACATCATTCCACACCTCATTACACACATTATTCCATGTCTTCATTCCACACATCATTCCACACATCTTTCCGCACATCATTTACACCTCATTCCACACCTCATTCCACACATGATTCGACACGTCATTCTCCACAACATTCCACACATTATTCCACACATCATTCCACACATCATTCCACAACTCATTCCACACATCATTCCACACATCATTCCACACATCATTCCACACATCATTGCACACACCATTCCACACATCATTCCACACATCATTCCACACATCATTCCTCACGTCATTCCTCACATCATTCCACACATCATTCCACACATCATTCCTCACATCATTCCACACATCATTCCGCACATCATTCCACACATCATTCGACACATCATTCCACGCATCATTCCACACATCATTCCACACATCATTCCACTCATCATTCCACACATCATTCCACACATCATTCCACACAT
The DNA here is from genome assembly GCF_044704955.1 of Pristiophorus japonicus. Classification (NCBI taxonomy): domain Eukaryota; kingdom Metazoa; phylum Chordata; class Chondrichthyes; family Pristiophoridae; genus Pristiophorus; species Pristiophorus japonicus. The sequence continues at coordinate 3,875,477 of NW_027252779.1, forward strand.
CATTCCACAAATCATTCCACACATCATTCCACACATCATTCCACACATCATTCCACACATCATTCCAAACAGCATTCCACACATCATTCCACACCTCATTCCTCACCTCATTACACACATCATTCCACACATCATTCAATGCATCATTCCACATTTCATTCCACACATCATTCCACACATCAATAAACACATCATTCCACACCTCATACTACATAACATTCCACACCTCATACTACATAACATTCCACACATCGTTCCACACATCATTCCACACATCCTTCCACACATCATTCCACACATAATTCCACACATCATTCCACACTTCATTCCACACCTTATTCCACACCTCATTCCACACCTCATTCCAGACCTCATTCCACACCTCATTCCACACATCATTCCACACATCATTCCACACATCATTCCACACATCATTCCACACATCATTCCACAATTCATTCCACACCTCATTCCACACCTCATTCCACACCTCATTCCACATCTCATTCCACACATCATTCCACACAGCATTCCACACATCATTCCGAACATCATTCCACACCTCATTCCACACATCATTCCACACATCAATAAACACATCATTCCACACCTCATACTACATAACATTCCACACATCAGTCCACACATCAATCCACACATCATTCCACACATCATTCCACATATCATTCCACACATCATTCCACACGTCATTCCACACATCATTCATCACATCATTCCACACATCATTCCACATCACATTCCACAACTCATTCCACACCTCATTCCACACCTCATTCCACACGTCATTCCACACCTCATTCCACAACGCATTCCACAACTCATTCCACATATCATTCCACACATCATTCCACACATCATTCCACACAACATTCCAAACTTCATTCCAAACTTCATTCCACATGTCATTCCAAACCTCATTCCACACATTATTCCAAACGTCATTCCACACATCATTCCACAACTCATTTCACACATCATTCCTCACGTCATTCTACACATCATTTCACACATGCTTCCACGCATCATTCCACACATCATTCCACACATCATTCCACACATTATTCCACACATCATTCCACACATCATTCTACACATCATTCCACAATTCATTCCACACCTCATTCCACACCTCATTCCACACCTCATTCCACACCTCATTCCACACATCATTCCACACATCATTCCACACATCATTCCGAACATCATTCCACACCTCATTCCACACATCATTCCACACATCATTCCGAACATCATTCCACACCTCATTCCACACATCATTCCACACATCAATCCACACATCATTCCACACATCAATCCACACATCATTCCACATATCATTCCACACATCATTCCACACATCAATCCACACATCATTCCACACATCAATCCACACATCATTCCACATATCATTCCACACATCATTCCACACATCAATCCACACATCATTCCACACATCAATCCACACATCATTCCACACATCAATCCACACATCATTCCACATATCATTCCACAAATCATTCCACACCTCATTCCACATAACATTCTACAACTCAGTCCACACATCATTCCACACATCATTCCTCACCTCATTACACACATCATTCCACACATCATTCAATGCATCATTCCACATTTCATTCCACACATCATTCCACACATCAATAAACACATCATTCCACACCTCATACTACATAACATTCCACACCTCATACTACATAACATTCCACACATCATTCCACACATCATTCCACACATCGTTACACACATCATTCCACACATAATTCCACACATCATTCCACACATCATTCCACACATCATTTCACACATCATTCCACAACATTTCACACATTATTCCACACTTCATTCCACACCTTATTCCACACCTCATTCCACACCTCATTCCAGACCTCATTCCACACCTCATTCCACACCTCATTCCACTACTCATTCCACACATCATTCCAAACATCATTCCACACATCATTCCACACATCATTCCACACATCATTCCACAACTCATTCCACACATCATTCCACACATCATTCCACAATTCATTCCACACCTCATTCCACACCTCATTCCACACCTCATTCCACACCTCATTCCACACATCATTCCACACATCATTCCACACATCATTCCGAACATCATTCCACACCTCATTCCACACATCATTCCACACATCAATAAACACATCATTCCACACCTCATACTACATAATATTCCACACATCAGTCCACACATCAATCCACACATCATTCCTCACATCATTCCACATATCATTCCACACATCATTCCACACGTCATTCCACACATCATTCATCACATAATTCCACACATCATTCCACATCACATTCCACAACTCATTCCACACCTCATTCCACACCTCATTCCACACGTCATTCCACACCTCATTCCACAACTCATTCCACAACTCATTCCACATATCATTCCACACAACATTCCACACATCATTCCACACAACATTCCAAACTTCATTCCACACTTCATTCCACATGTCATTCCAAACCTCATTCCACACATTATTCCAAACGTCATTCCACACATCATTCCACAACACATTCCACACATCATTCCTCACGTCATTCTACACATCATTTCACACATGATTCCACGCATCATTCCACACATCATTCCACACATCATTCCACACATCATTCCACACATCATTCCACACATCATTCCACACATCATTCCACACATCATTCCACACATCATTCCACAATTCATTCCACACCTCATTCCACACCTCATTCCACACCTCATTCCACACCTCATTCCACACATCATTCCACACATCATTCCACACATCATTCCGAACATCATTCCACACCTCATTCCACACATCATTCCACACATCATTCCACACATCAATAAACACATCATTCCACACCTCATACTACGTAACATTCCACACATCAGTCCACACATCAATCCACACATCATTCCACACATCATTCCACATATCATTCGACACATCATTCCACACGTCATTCCACACATCATTCATCACATCAGTCCACACATCATTCCACATCACATTCCACAACTCATTCCACACCTCATTCCAAACCTCATTCCACACGTCATTCCACACCTCATTCCACAACTCATTCCACAACTCATTCCACATATCATTCCACACATCATTCCACACATCATTCCACACAACATTCCAAACTTCATTCCACATGACATTCCAAACCTCATTCCACACATTATTCCAAACGTCATTCCACACATCATTCCACAACACATTCCACACATCATTCCTCACGTCATTCTACACATCATTTCACACATGATTCCACGCATCATTCCACACATCATTCCACACATCATTCCACACATCATTCCACACATCATTCCACACATCATTCCACACAGCATTCCACACATCATTGCACACAACATTCCACACACCATTCCACACCACATTCCACACATCATTCCACACATCATTCCACACCTCATTCCACACCTCATTCCACACATCATTCCACACATCATTCCACACATCATTCCACACATCATTCCACACATCATTCCACACATCATTCCACACCTCATTACACACATCATTCCATATCTTCATTCCACACATCATTCCACACATCTTCCCGCACATCATTTACACCTCATTCCACACCTCATTCCACACATGATTCGGCACGTCATTCTCCACAACATTCCACACATCATTCCACACATCATTCCACACACCATTGCACACATCATTCCACACATCATTCCACACATCATTCCTCACGTCATTCCTCACATCATTCCACACATCATTCCACACATCATTCCTCACATCATTCCACACATCATTCCACACATCATTCCACACATCATTCCACACATCATTCCACACATCATTCCACACATCATTCCACACATCGTTCCACTCATCATTCCACACATCATTCCACACATCATTCCACACATCATTCCACAAATCATTCCACGCATCATTCCACACATCATTCCACACATCATTCCACATCTTATTCCACACATCATTCAACACAACATTGCACACATCATTCCACACCTCATTCCACACATCATTCCACATCTTCATTCCACACATCATTCCACACATCTTTCCACACATCATTTACACATCATTCCACACCTCATTCCACACATGATTCGACACGTCATTCCCCACATCATTCCACACATGATTCCACACATGATTCCACACATGATTCCACACATGATTCCACAACTCATTCCACACATCATTCCACACATCATTCTACACATCATTCCACACATCATTCCACACATCATTCCACACATCATTCCACACATCATTCCACACCATATTCCACAGCTCATTCAACACCTCATTCCACACCTCATTCCACACATCACTCCACACATCATTCCACACATCATTCCACACATCATTCCACACATCATTCCACACCATATTCCACAGCTCATTCAACACCTCATTCCACACCTCATTCCACACATCACTCCACACATCACTCCACACATCATTCAATACATCATTCCACACATCATTCCAAACATCATTCCAAACATCATTCCACACATCATTCCACACATCATTCCACACATTATTCCACACATCATTCCACACATCATTCCACTCATTCCACACATCATTCCACACATCACTCCACACATCATTCCACACATAGTTCAATACATCATTCCACATATCATTCCACACAACATACCAAATATCATTCCACACCTCATTCCACACATCATCCCATAACATTCCACACCTCATTACACAGATCAATCCACACATCGTGCCACACATCATTCCACACAGCATTCCACACATCATTCCACACCTCATTCCATATCTCATTCCACACCTCATTCCAGACATCATTCCATAACATGCCACACATCATTACACACATCGATCCACACATCATTCCAAACAACATTCCAAATTTCATCCACTCATTATTCCACAATTCATTCCACCCATCATTCCACATCTCATTCCACAGATCATTCCACACAGAATTTCAAACATCATTGCACACATCATTCGACACATCATTCCACACATCATTCCTCACCTCATTCCACACATCATTCCACACATCATTCAATACATCATTCCATATTTCATTCCACAAATCATTCCACACATCATTCCACACATTCCACACATCATTCCACACAGCATTCCACACATCATTGCACACATCATTCCACACATCATTCCACACATCTTTCCACACAGCATTGCAGACCTCAGTCCACACCTCATTCCACACCTCATTCCACATATCATTCCACGTGTTATTCCACGCATCATTCCACGCATCATTCCAAGCATCATTCCACACATCATTCCAAACCTCATTCCAAAGATCATTCCACACCTCATTTCATCATAACATTCCACAACTCATTCCACGCATCATTCCACGCATCATTCCATGCATCATTCCAAACCTCATTCCAAAGATCATTCCACACCTCATTCCACATAACATTCCACACATCATTCCACACCTCATTCCACACCTCATTCCACACCTCATTCCACACCTCATTCCAAACCTCATTCCACACATCATTCCACACATCATTCCACGCATCATTCCACACATCATACCACACATCATTCCCCACATCATTTCACATCTCATTCCACACAGCATTCCACACATCATTGCACACAACATTCCACACATCATTTCACATCTCATTCCACACATAGTTCAATACATCATTCCACATATCATTCCACACAACATACCAAATATCATTCCACACCTCATTCCACACATCATCCCATAACATTCCACACCTCATTATACAGATCAATCCACACATCGTGCCACACATCATTCCACACAGCATTCCACACATCATTCCACACCTCATTCCACATCTCATTCCACACCTCATTCCAGACATCATTCCATAACATTCCACACATCATTACACACATCGATCCACACATCATTCCAAACAACATTCCAAATTTAATCCACTCATTATTCCACAATTCATTCCACCCATCATTCCACATCTCATTCCACAGATCATTCCACACAGAATTTCAAACATCATTGCACACATCATTCGACACATCATTCCACACATCATTCCTCACCTCATTCCACACATCATTCCACACATCATTCAATACATCATTCCATATTTCATTCCACAAATCATTCCACACATCATTCCACACATTCCACACATCATTCCACACAGAATTCCACACATCATTGCACACATCATTCCACACATCATTCCACACACTTTCCACGCATCATTCCACACATCGTTCCACACAGCATTCCAGACCTCAGTCCACACCTCATTCCACACCTCATTCCACATATCATTCCACGTTTCATTCCACGCATCATTCCACGCATCATTCCAAGCATCATTCCACACATCATTCCAAACCTCATTCCAAAGATCATTCCACACCTCATTTCATCATAACATTCCACAACTCATTCCATGCATCATTCCACGCATCATTCCACGCATCATTCCAAACCTCATTCCAAAGATCATTCCACACCTCATTCCACATAACATTCCACACATCATTCCACACCTCATTCCACACCTCATTCCACACCTCATTCCACACCTCATTCCAAACCTCATTCCACACATCATTCCACACATCATTCCACGCATCATTCCACACATCATACCACACATCATTCCCCACATCATTTCACATCTCATTCCACACAGCATTCCACACATCATTGCACACAACATTCCACACATCATTTCACATCTCATTCCACACATCTTTCCACACATGATTCAATACATCATTCAACACCACATTCCACACCACATTCCACTCATAATTCCAAACATCATTACATACATCATTCCACACATCATTCCACACATCATTCCACACATCATTCCACACCTCATTCCACACTTCATTCCACATCTCATTCGATAGCTAATTCCATAGCTCATTCGACAGCTCATTCGAAAGCTCATTCCACACAACATTCTACACATCATTACACACATCATTCCACACATCATTCCACAAATCATTCCACAAATCATTGCACACATCATTGCACACATCATTGCACACATCATTGCACACATCATTGCACACATAATTGCACACATCATTGCACACATCATTCCACACATGATTCCACACATCATTCCACACATCATTCCACACGTCATTTCACACATCATTCCATACGTCATTCCACACAGCATTCCACACAGCATTCCACACATCATTCCACACATCATTCCACACATCATGCCACACATCATTCCACACCTCATTCCACACATCATTCCACATATCATTCCACGCATCGTTCCACACCTCATTCCACATCTCATTCCACATTTCATTCCGCACCTCATTCCACACATCATTCCACGCATCATTCCACAACATTCCACACATCATTCCGAACCTCATTCCACATCTCATTCCACATTTCATTCCACACCTCATTCCACACATCATTCCACGCATCATTCCATGCATCATTCCACACATCATTCCGAACCTCATTCCAAAGATCATTCCATACCTCATTCCACACAACATTCCACAACACTTTCCACAACTCATTCCACAACTCATTTCACAACTCATTCCACAAATCATTCCACAAATCATTCCACACATCATTCCACACATCGTTCTACACCACATTCCACACATAATTCCAAACATCATTACATATATCATTCCACACATCATTGCACACTTCATTCCACACATCATTCCACACCTCATTCCACACATCATTCCACACATCATTCCACACTTCATTCCACATCTCATTCGATAGCTAATTCCATAGCTCATTCGACAGCTCATTCGAAAGCTCATTCCACACAACATTCTACACATCATTACACACATCATTCCACACATCATTCCACAAATCATTCCACAAATCATTGCACACATCATTGCACACATCATTGCACACATCATTGCACACATCATTGCACACATAATTGCACACATCATTGCACACATCATTCCACACATCATTCCACACATCATTCCACACATCATTCCACACGTCATTTCACACATCATTCCATACGTCATTCCACACAGCATTCCACACAGCATTCCACACATCATTCCACACATCATTCCACACATCATGCCACACATCATTCCACACCTCATTCCACACATCATTCCACATATCATTCCACGCATCGTTCCACACCTCATTCCACATCTCATTCCACATTTCATTCCGCACCTCATTCCACACATCATTCCACGCATCATTCCACAACATTCCACACATCATTCCGAACCTCATTCCACATCTCATTCCACATTTCATTCCACACCTCATTCCACACATCATTCCACGCATCATTCCACGCATCATTCCACACATCATTCCGAACCTCATTCCAAAGATCATTCCATACCTCATTCCACACAACATTCCACAACACTTTCCACAACTCATTCCACAACTCATTCCACAACTCATTCCACAAATCATTCCACAAATCATTCCACACATCATTCCACACATCGTTCTACACCACATTCCACACATAATTCCAAACATCATTACATATATCATTCCACACATCATTCCACACTTCATTCCACACATCATTCCACACCTCATTCCACACATCATTCCACACATCATTCCACACATCATTCCACACATCATTCCACAACATTTCACACATCATTCCACACAACATTCCACACTTCATTCCACACTTCATTCCACGCATCATTCCAGACATTCCACACATCAGTCCACACATCAGTCCACACCTCATTTCACACCTCATTCCACCCCTCATTCCACACCTCATTCCACACCTCATTCCACACCTCATTCCACACCTCATTCCACACCTCATTCCACACATCCTACCACACATCATTCCACAACTCATTCCACACATCATTCCACACAACATTGCATACATCATTGCATACATCATAACACACATCATTCCACACATCATTCCAAATATCATTCCAAAACTCATTCCACACATCATTCCACAACTCATTCCACAACTCATTCCACAACTCATTCCACACATCATTCAACACATCATTCCAAACCTCATTCCACACATCATTAAACAACATTTCACATATCATTCCACACATCAATCCACACATTAGTCCACACCTCATTCCACACCTCATTCCACAACTCATTCCACACATCATTCCACACAGCATTCCACACATCATTGCACACATCATTCCACACCTCATTCAACACCACATTCCACACATCATTCCACACAGCATTCCACACATCATTCCACACATCATTGCAAACATTAGTCCACATCTGATTCCACAACTCATTCCACAACTCATTCCAAATATCATTCCACGCATCATTCCACACTGCATTCCACACATCATTGACACATCATTCCACACATCATTCCACACGTCATTCCAGACATCATTCCACATATCATTCCACAAATCATTCCACACATCATTCCACACAGCATTCCACATATCATTCCACACCTCATTCCACATAACATTCCACGCATCATTCCACATTCTCACTCTAAACCTCATTCCACACATCATTCCACACATCATTGCACACAACATTGCACACATCATTGCACATATCATTCCACACGTCATTACACACCTCATTCCACACCACATTCCACACAACATTCCACACATCAATCCACACATCATTCCACACATCATTCCACACATCATTCCACACATCATTCCACACATCATTCCACACATCATTCCACACATCATTCCACACATCATTCCACACATCATTCCAAACTTCATTCCACACCTCATTCCACACCTCATTCCCCACCTCATTCCACACCTCATTCCACCCATCATTCCACACATCAATCCACACATCATTCAATACATAATTCCACATATCATTCTACACATGAGTCCACACATCATTGCACACCTCATTCCACATGTCATTCCACACGTCATTCCACACATCATTCCACACATCATTTCACACAGCATTCCACACATAATTACACACATCATTCCATACCTCATTCCACATCTGATCCAACACCTCATTCCACACCTCATTCCACACATCATTCCACACATCATTGCAAACATCATTGCAAACATCATTCCACACATCATTCCACACCTCATTCCACACCTCATTCCACAACATTCCACACATCATTCCACACATCAATCCACACATCACTCCACACATTAGTCCACACCTCATTCCACACCTCATTCCACAACTCTTTCCACACATCATTCCACACATCATTGCACACACCATTGCACACATCATTCCACACAGCATTCCATACATTATTGCACACATCATTCCACATATCATTCCACACATCATTCCACACCTCATTCCTCACATCATTTCACACATCATTCCACACAGCATTCCAAATATCATTCCACACCTCATTCCACATAACATTCCACGCATCATTCCACATTCTCACTCTAAACCTCATTCCACACATCATTCCACACATCATTGCACACACCATTGCACAAATCATTGCACATATCATTCCACACGTCATTCTACACCTCATTCAACACCACATTCCACACAACATTCCACACATCAATCCACACATCATTCCACACATCATTCCACACATCATTCCACACATCATTCAACACATCATTCCACACATCATTCCACACATCATTCCACACATAATTCCAAACTTCATTCCACACATCATTCCACACATCATTCCACACTTCATTGCATACCTCATTCCACACCTCATTCCACACCTCATTCCACACCTCATTCCACACCTCATTCCACACCTCATTCCACCCATCATTCCACACATCATTCCACACATCATTCAATACATAATTCCACATATCATTCTACACATGAGTCCACACATCATTGCACACCTCATTCCACATGTCATTCCACACGTCATTCCACACATCATTCCACACATCATTTCACACAGCATTCCACACATAATTACACACATCATTCCATACCTCATTCCACATCTGATCCAACACCTCATTCCACACATCATTCCACACATCATTGCAAACATCATTGCAAACATCATTCCACACATCATTCCACACATCATTCCACACCTCATTCCACACATCATTCCACAACATTCCACACATCATTCCACACATCAATCCACACATCACTCCACACATTAGTCCACACCTCATTCTACACCTCATTCCACAACTCATTCCACACATCATTCCACACATCATTGCACACACCATTGCACACATCATTCCACACAGCATTCCATACATCATTGCACACATCATTCCACATATCATTCCACACATCATTCCACACATCATTCCACACATCATTCCGAACAGCATTCCACACCTCATTCCACACATCATTCCACACATCATTCCACACATCAATAAACACATCATTCCACACCTCATACTACATAACATTCCACACATCAGTCCGCACATCAATCCACACATCATTCCACACATCATTCCACATATCATTCCACACATCATTCCATACGTCATTCCACACATCATTCATCACATCATCTCCACACATCATTCCACATCACATTCCACAACTCAATCTACACCTCATTCCACACCTCATTCCACACCTCATTCCACACCTCATTCCACACCTCATTCCACACCTCATTCCACCCATCATTCCACACATCAATCCACACATCATTCAATACATAATTCCACATATCATTCTACACATGAGTCCACACATCATTGCACACCTCATTCCACATGTCATTCCACACGTCATTCCACACATCATTCCACACATCATTTCACACAGCATTCCACACATAATTACACACATCATTCCATACCTCATTCCACATCTGATCCAACACCTCATTCCACACCTCATTCCACACATCATTCCACACATCATTGCAAACATCATTGCAAACATCATTCCACACATCATTCCACACCTCATTCCACACCTCATTCCACAACATTCCACACATCATTCCACACATCAATCCACACATCACTCCACACATTAGTCCACACCTCATTCAACACCTCATTCCACAACTCTTTCCACACATCATTCCACACATCATTGCACACACCATTGCACACATCATTCCACACAGCATTCCATACATCATTGCACACATCATTCCACATATCATTCCACACATCATTCCACACCTCATTCCTCACAACATTTCACACATCATTCCACACAGCATTCCAAATATCATTCCACACCTCATTCCACATAACATTCCACGCATCATTCCACATTCTCACTCTAAACCTCATTCCACACATCATTCCACACATCATTGCACACACCATGGCACACATCATTGCACATATCATTCCACACGTCATTCTACACCTCATTCAACACCACATTCCACACAACATTCCACACATCAATCCACACATCATTCCACACATCATTCCACACATCATTCCACACATCATTCCACACATCATTCCACACATCATTCCAAACTTCATTCCACACATCATTCCACACATCATTCCACACCTCATTACACACCTCATTCCACACCTCATTCCACACCTCATTCCACACCTCATTCCACACCTCATTCCACACCTCATTCCACCCATCATTCCACACATCATTCCACACATCATTAAATACATAATTCCACATATCATTATAAACATGAGTCCACACATCATTGCACACCTCATTCCACATGTCATTCCACACGTCATTCCACACATCATTCCACACATCATTTCACACAGCATTCCACACATAATTACACACATCATTCCATACCTCATTCCACATCTGATCCAACACCTCATTCCACACATCATTCCACACATCATTGCAAACATCATTGCAAACATCATTCCACACATCATTCCACACATCATTCCACACCTCATTCCACACATCATTCCACAACATTCCACACATCATTCCACACATCAATCCACACATCACTCCACACATTAGTCCACACCTCATTCCACACCTCATTCCACAACTCATTCCACACATCATTCCACACATCATTGCACACACCATTGCACACATCATTCCACACAGCATTCCATACATCATTGCACACATCATTCCACATATCATTCCACACATCATTCCACACATCATTCCACACATCATTCCGAACAGCATTCCACACCTCATTCCACACATCATTCCACACATCATTCCACACATCAATAAACACATCATTCCACACCTCATACTACATAACATTCCACACATCAGTCCACACATCAATCCACACATCATTCCACACATCATTCCACATATCATTCCACACATCATTCCACACGTCATTCCACACATCATTCATCACATCATTCCACACATCATTCCACATCACATTCCACAACTCAATCTACACCTCATTCCACACCTCATTCCACACGTCATTCCACACTTCATTCCACAACTCATTCCACAACTCATTCCACAAAACATTCCAAACTTCATTCCACACTTCATTCCACATGTCATTCCAAACCTCATTCCACACATTATTCCAAACGTCATTCCACGCATCATTCCACAACACATTCCACACATCATTCCTCACGTCAATCTACACATCATTTCACACATGATTCCACGCATCATTCCACACATCATTCCACACATCATTCCACACATCATTCCACACATCATTCCACACATCATTCCACACATCATTCCACACATCATTCCGCAATTCATTCCACACCTCATTCCACACCTCATTCCACACCTCATTCCACACCTCGTTCCACACATCATTCCACACATCATTCCACACATCATTCCGAACATCATTCCACACCTCATTCCACACATCATTCCACACATCATTCCACACATCAATAAACACATCATTCCACACCTCATACTACATAACATTCCACACATCAGTCCACACATCAATCCACACATCATTCCACACATCATTCCACATATCATTCCACACAACATTCCACACGTCATTCATCACATCATTCCACACATCATTCCACACATCATTGCAAACATTAGTCCACATCTGATTCCACAACTCATTCCACAACTCATTCCAAATATCATTCCACGCATCATTCCACACATCATTCCACACATCATTCCACACAGCATTCCACACATCATTGACACATCATTCCACACGTCATTCCACACAGCATTCCAAATATCATTCCACACCTCATTCCACATACCATTCCATGCATCATTCCACATTCTCACTCTAAACCTCATTCCACACATCATTCCACACATCATTGCACACATCATTGCACACATCATTGCACATATCATTACACACGTCATTCCACACCTCATTCCACACCACATTCCACACAACATTCCACACATCATTCCACACATCATTCCACAGATCATTCCAAACTTCATTCCACACATCATTCCACACATCATTCCACACCTCATTGCACACCTCATTCCACACCTCATTCCACACCTCATTCCACACCTCATTCCACACCTCATTCCACACCTCATTCCACCCATCATTCCACACATCAATCCACACATCATTCAATACATAATTCCACATATCATTCTACACATGAGTCCACACATCATTGCACACCTCATTCCACATGTCATTCCACACTTCATTCCACACATCATTATACACATCATTTCACACAGCATTCCACACATAATTACACACATCATTCCATACCTCATTCCACATCTGATCCAACACCTCATTCCACACCTCATTCCACACCTCATTCCACACATCATTCCACACATCATTGCACACCTCATTCCACACCTCATTCCACAACATTCCACACATCATTCCACACATCAATCCACACATCACTCCACACATTAGTCCACACCTCATTCCACACCTCATTCCACAACTCTTTCCACACATCATTCCACACATCATTGCACACACTATTGCACACATCATTCCACACTGCATTCCATACATCATTGCACACATCATTCCACATATCATTCCACACATCATTCCACACCTCATTCCACACATCATTTCACACATCATTCCACACAGCATTCCAAATATCATTCCACACCTCATTCCACATAACATTCCACGCATCATTCCACATTCTCACTCTAAACCTCATTCCACATATCATTCCACACATCATTCCACACCTCATTCCTCACAACATTTCACACATCATTCCACACAGCATTCCAAATATCATTCCACACCTCATTCCACATAACATTCCACGCATCATTCCACATTCTCACTCTAAACCTCATTCCACACATCATTCCACACATCATTGCACACACCATGGCACACATCATTGCACATATCATTCCACACGTCATTCTACACCTCATTCAACACCACATTCCACACAACATTCCACACATCAATCCACACATCATTCCACACATCATTCCACACATCATTCCACACATCATTCCACACATCATTCCACACATCATTCCAAACTTCATTCCACACATCATTCCACACATCATTCCACACCTCATTACACACCTCATTCCACACCTCATTCCACACCTCATTCCACACCTCATTCCACACCTCATTCCACACCTCATTCCACCCATCATTCCACACATCATTCCACACATCATTAAATACATAATTCCACATATCATTATAAACATGAGTCCACACATCATTGCACACCTCATTCCACATGTCATTCCACACGTCATTCCACACATCATTCCACACATCATTTCACACAGCATTCCACACATAATTACACACATCATTCCATACCTCATTCCACATCTGATCCAACACCTCATTCCACACATCATTCCACACATCATTGCAAACATCATTGCAAACATCATTCCACACATCATTCCACACATCATTCCACACCTCATTCCACACATCATTCCACAACATTCCACACATCATTCCACACATCAATCCACACATCACTCCACACATTAGTCCACACCTCATTCCACACCTCATTCCACAACTCATTCCACACATCATTCCACACATCATTGCACACACCATTGCACACATCATTCCACACAGCATTCCATACATCATTGCACACATCATTCCACATATCATTCCACACATCATTCCACACATCATTCCACACATCATTCCGAACAGCATTCCACACCTCATTCCACACATCATTCCACACATCATTCCACACATCAATAAACACATCATTCCACACCTCATACTACATAACATTCCACACATCAGTCCACACATCAATCCACACATCATTCCACACATCATTCCACATATCATTCCACACATCATTCCACACGTCATTCCACACATCATTCATCACATCATTCCACACATCATTCCACATCACATTCCACAACTCAATCTACACCTCATTCCACACCTCATTCCACACGTCATTCCACACTTCATTCCACAACTCATTCCACAACTCATTCCACAAAACATTCCAAACTTCATTCCACACTTCATTCCACATGTCATTCCAAACCTCATTCCACACATTATTCCAAACGTCATTCCACGCATCATTCCACAACACATTCCACACATCATTCCTCACGTCAATCTACACATCATTTCACACATGATTCCACGCATCATTCCACACATCATTCCACACATCATTCCACACATCATTCCACACATCATTCCACACATCATTCCACACATCATTCCACACATCATTCCGCAATTCATTCCACACCTCATTCCACACCTCATTCCACACCTCATTCCACACCTCGTTCCACACATCATTCCACACATCATTCCACACATCATTCCGAACATCATTCCACACCTCATTCCACACATCATTCCACACATCATTCCACACATCAATAAACACATCATTCCACACCTCATACTACATAACATTCCACACATCAGTCCACACATCAATCCACACATCATTCCACACATCATTCCACATATCATTCCACACAACATTCCACACGTCATTCATCACATCATTCCACACATCATTCCACACATCATTGCAAACATTAGTCCACATCTGATTCCACAACTCATTCCACAACTCATTCCAAATATCATTCCACGCATCATTCCACACATCATTCCACACATCATTCCACACAGCATTCCACACATCATTGACACATCATTCCACACGTCATTCCACACAGCATTCCAAATATCATTCCACACCTCATTCCACATACCATTCCATGCATCATTCCACATTCTCACTCTAAACCTCATTCCACACATCATTCCACACATCATTGCACACATCATTGCACACATCATTGCACATATCATTACACACGTCATTCCACACCTCATTCCACACCACATTCCACACAACATTCCACACATCATTCCACACATCATTCCACAGATCATTCCAAACTTCATTCCACACATCATTCCACACATCATTCCACACCTCATTGCACACCTCATTCCACACCTCATTCCACACCTCATTCCACACCTCATTCCACACCTCATTCCACACCTCATTCCACCCATCATTCCACACATCAATCCACACATCATTCAATACATAATTCCACATATCATTCTACACATGAGTCCACACATCATTGCACACCTCATTCCACATGTCATTCCACACTTCATTCCACACATCATTATACACATCATTTCACACAGCATTCCACACATAATTACACACATCATTCCATACCTCATTCCACATCTGATCCAACACCTCATTCCACACCTCATTCCACACCTCATTCCACACATCATTCCACACATCATTGCACACCTCATTCCACACCTCATTCCACAACATTCCACACATCATTCCACACATCAATCCACACATCACTCCACACATTAGTCCACACCTCATTCCACACCTCATTCCACAACTCTTTCCACACATCATTCCACACATCATTGCACACACTATTGCACACATCATTCCACACTGCATTCCATACATCATTGCACACATCATTCCACATATCATTCCACACATCATTCCACACCTCATTCCACACATCATTTCACACATCATTCCACACAGCATTCCAAATATCATTCCACACCTCATTCCACATAACATTCCACGCATCATTCCACATTCTCACTCTAAACCTCATTCCACACATCATTCCACACATCATTGCACACATCATTGCACACATCATTGCACATTTCATTCCACACGTCATTCTACACCTCATTCAACACCACATTCCACACAACATTCCACACATCAATCCACACATCATTCCACACATCATTCCACATATCATTCCACACATTATTCCACACATCATTCCACACATCATTCCACACATCATTCCACACATCATTCCACACATCATTCCAAACTTCATTCCACACATCATTGCAAACATCATTGCAAACATCATTCCACACATCATTCCACACCTCATTCCACACCACATTCCACAACATTCCACACATCATTCCACACATCAATCCACACATCACTCCACACATTAGTCCACACCTCATTCCACACCTCATTCCACAACTCTTTCCACACATCATTCCACACATCATTGCACACACCATTGCACATATCATTCCACACAGCATTCCATACATCATTGCACACATCATTCCACATATCATTCCACACATCAATCCACACCTCATTCCACACATCATTTCACACATCATTCCACACAGCATTCCAAATATCATTCCGCACCTCATTCCACATAACATTCCACGCATCATTCCACATTCTCACTCTAAACCTCATTCCACACATCATTCCACACATCATTGCACACATCATTGCACACATCATTGCACATATCATTCCACACGTCATTCTACACCTCATTCAACAACACATTCCACACAACATTCCACACATCAATCCACACATCATTCCACACATCATTCCACACATCATTCCACACATCATTCCACACATCATTCCACACATCATTCCACACATCATTCCACACATCATTCCACACTTCATTCCAAACTTCATTCCACACATCATTCCACACATCATTCCACACCTCATTGCACACCTCATTCCACACCTCATTCCACACCTCATTCCACACCTCATTCCACACCTCATTCCACACCTCATTCCACCCATTATTCCACACATCAATCCACACATCATTCAATACATAATTCCACATATCATTCTACACATGAGTCCACACATCATTGCACACCTCATTCCACATGTCATTCCACACGTCATTCCACACATCATTCCACAAATCATTTCACGCAGCATTCCAGACATAATTACACACATCATTCCATACCTCATTCCACATCTGATCCAACACCTCATTCCACACATCATTCCACACATCATTGCAAACATCATTGCAAACATCATTCCACATATCATTCCACACATCATTCCACACCTCATTCCATACATCATTCCACAACATTCCACACATCATTCCACACATCAATCCACACATCACTCCACACATTAGTCCACACCTCATTCCACACTTCATTCCACAACTCATTCCACACATCATTCCACACATCATTGCACACATCATTGCACACATCATTCCACACAGCATTCCATACAACATTGCACACATCATTCCACATATCATTCCACACATCATTCCACACATCATTCCACACATCAATAAACACATCATTCCACACCTCATACTACATTACATTCCACACATCAGTCCACACATTAATCCACACATCATTCCACACATCATTCCACATATCATTCCACAAATCATTCCACACGTCATTCCACACATCATTCATCACATCATTCCACACATCATTCCACATCACATTCCACAACTCAATCCACACCTCATTCCACACCTCATTCCACACGTCATTCCACACCTCATTCCACAACTCATTCCACAACTCATTCCACATATCATTCCACACATCATTCCACACATCATTCCACACAACATTCCAAACTTCATTCCACACTTCATTCCACATGTCATTCCAAACCTCATTCCACACATCATTCCAAACGTCATTCCACACATCATTCCACAACACATTCCACACATCATTCCTCACGTCATTCTACACATCATTTCACACATGATTCCACGCATCATTCCACACATCATTCCACACATCATTCCACACATCATTCCACACATCATTCCACACATCATTCCACACATCATTCCACACATCATTCCGCAATTCATTCCACACCTCATTCCACACCTCATTCCACACCTTATTCCACACATCATTCCACACATCATTCCACACATCATTCCACACATCATTCCGAACATCATTCCACACCTCATTCCACACATCATTCCACACATCATTCCACACATCAATAAACACATCATTCCACACCTCATACTACATAACATTCCACACATCAGTCCACACATCAATCCACACATCATTCCACACATCATTCCACATATTATTCCAAACATCATTCCACACGTAATTCCACACATCATTCATCACATCATTCCACACATCATTCCACATCACATTCCACAACTCATTCCACACCTCATTCCACACCTCATTCCACACGTCATTCCACACCTCATTCCACAACTCAATCCACAACTCATTCCACATATCATTCCACACATCATTCCACACATCATTCCACACAACATTCCACACTTCATTCCAAACTTCATTCCACATGTCATTCCAAACCACATTCCACACATTATTCCAAACGTCATTCCACACATCATTCCACAACACATTCCACACATCATTGCTCACGTCATTCTACACATCATTTCACACATGATTCCACGCATCTTTCCACACATCATTCCACACATCATTCCACACATCATTCCACACAGCATTCCACACATCATTGCACACAACATTCCACACACCATTCCACACCACATTCCACACATCATTTACATTTCATTCCACACATCATTCCACAGATCTTTCCACACATCATTCAACACAACATTCCACACATCATTCCACACCTCATTACACACATCATTCCATGTCTTCATTCCACACATCATTCCACACATCTTTCCGCACATCATTTACACCTCATTCCACACCTCATTCCACACATGATTCGACACGTCATTCTCCACAACATTCCACACATGATTCCATACATGATTCCACACATCATTCCACAACTCATTCCACACATCATTCCACACATCATTCCACACATAATTCCACACATCATTCCATACATCATTCCACACATCATTTACATTTCATTCCACACATCATTCCACAGATCTTTCCACACATCATTCAACACAACATTCCACATATCATTCCACACCTCATTACACACATCATTCCATGTCTTCATTCCACACATCATTCCACACATCTTTCCGCACATCATTTACACCTCATTCCACACCTCATTCCACACATGATTCGACACGTCATTCTCCACAACATTCCACACATGATTCCACACATCATTCCACACATCATTCCACAACTCATTCCACACATCATTCCACACATCATTCCACACATAATTCCACACATCATTCCACACATCATTCCACACATCAACATCATTCCACACACCATTCCACACATCATTCCACACATCATTCCACACATCATTCCTCACGTCATTCCTCACATCATTCCACACATCATTCCACACATCATTCCTCACATCATTCCACACATCATTCCACACATCATTCCACACATCATTCCACACATCATTCCACACATCATTCCACACATCATTCCACACATCATTCCACTCATCATTCCACACATCATTCCACACATCATTCCACACATCATTCCACAAATCATTCCACACATCATTCCACACATCATTCCACACATCATTCCACACATCATTCCACACATCATTCCACACAGCATTCCACACATCATTGCACACAACATTGCACACATCATTCCACACCTCATTCCACACATCATTCCACATCTTCATTCCACACATCATTCCACACATCTTTCCACACATCATTTACACATCATTCCACACATGATTCGACACGTCATTCTCCACATCATTCCACATATGTTTCCACACATGATTCCACACATGATTCCACAACTCATTCCAGACATCATTCCACACATCATTCCACATATCATTCCACACAACATACCAAATATCATTCCACACCTCATTCCACACATCATTCCATAACATTCCACACCTTATTACACAGATCAATCCACACATCGTGCCACACATCATTCCGCACAGCATTCCACACATCATTCCACACCTCATTCCACATCTCATTCCACACCTCATTCCACACATCATTCCATAACATTCCACACATCATTACACACATCGATCCACACATCATTCCAAACAACATTCCAAATTTGATCCACTCCTTGTTCCACAAATTATTCCACGCATCATTCCACATCTCATTCCACAGATAATTCCACACAGCATTCCAAACATCATTGCACACATCATTCGACACATCATTCCACACATCATTCCTCACCTAATTCCACACATCATTCCACACATCATTCAATACATCATTCCATATTTCATTCCACACATCATTCCATACATCATTCCACACATTCCACACATCATTCCACACAGCATTCCACACATCATTGCACACATCATTCCACACATCATTCCACACATCTTTCCACACAACATTCCACACATCGTTCCACACAACATTCCAGACCTCATTCCACACCTCATTCCACACCTCATTCCACATATCATTCCACGTTTCATTCCACGCATCATTCCACGCATCATTTCAAGCATCATTCCACACATCTTTCCAAACCTCATTCCAAAGGTCATTCCACACCTCATTTCATCATAACATTCCACAACTCATTCCACGCATCATTCCACGCATCATTCCATGCATCATTCCAAACCTCATTCCAAAGATCATTCCACACCTCATTCCACATAACATTCCACACATCATTCCACACCTCATTCCACACCTCATTCCACACATCATTCAACACCTCATTCCAAACCTCATTCCACACATCATTCCACACATCATTCCACGCATCATTCCACACATCATTCCACACATCATTCCCCACATCATTTCACATCTCATTCCACACAGCATTCCACACATCATTGCACACAACATTCCACACATCATTTCACATATCATTCCACACATCTTTCCACACATAATTCAATACATCATTCAACACCACATTCCACACCTCATTCCACTCATAATTCCAAACATCATTACATACATCATTCCACACATCATTCCACACATCATTCCACACATCATTCCACACCTCATTCCACACTTCATTCCACATCTCATTCGATAGCTAATTCCACAGCTCATTCGACAGCTCATTCGAAAGCTCAATCCACACAACATTCTACACATCATTACACACATCATTCCACACATCATTGCACACATAATTGCACACATCATTGCACACATCATTGCGCACATCATTGCACACATCATTCCACACGTCATTTCACACATCATTCCATACGTCGTTCCACACAGCATTCCACACAGCATTCCACACATCATTCCACACATCATTCCACACATCATGCCACACATCATTGCACACCTCATTCCACACATCATTCCACATATCATTCCACGCATCATTCCACACCTCATTCCACATCTCATTCCACATTTCATTCCGCACCTCATTCCACACATCATTCCACACATCATTCCACAACATTCCACACATCATTCCGAACCTCATTCCACATCTCATTCCACATTTCATTCCACACCTCATTCCACACATCATTCCACGCATCATTCCACGCATCATTCCACACATCATTCCGAACCTCATTCCAAAGATCATTCCATACCTCATTCCACACAACATTCCACAACACATTCCACAACTCATTCCACAACTCATTCCACAGCTCATTCCACAAATCATTCCACAAATCATTCCACACATCATTCCACACATCGTTCTACACCTCATTCCACACATAATTCCAAACATCATTACATATATCATTCCACACATCATTCCACACCTCAATCCACACATCATTCCACACATCATTCTACACATCATTCCACACATCATTCCACACATCATTCCACACCTCATTCCACACATCATTCCACACATCATTCCACACATCATTCCACACATCATTCCACAACATTTCGCACATCATTCCACACATCATTCCACACTTCATTGCACACTTCATTCCACCCCTCATTCCACACCTCATTCCACACCTCATTCCACACCTCATTCCACACCTCATTCCATACCTCATTCCACACCTCATTCCACATATCATTCTACACATCATTCCACACATCATTTCACACAGCATTCCACACATAATTACACACATCATTCCATACCTCATTCCACATCAGATCCAACACCTCATTCCACACATCATTCCACACATCATTGCAAACATCATTGCAAACATGATTCCACACATCATTCCACACATCATTCCACACCTCATTCCACACATCATTCCACAACATTCCACACATCATTCCACACATCAATCCACACATCACTCCACACATTAGTCCACACCTCATTCCACACCTCATTCCACAACTCATTCCACACATCATTCCACACATCATTGCACACACCATTGCACACATCATTCCACACAGCATTCCATACATCATTGCACACATCATTCCACATATCATTCCACACATCATTCCACACATCATTCCACACATCATTCCGAACAGCATTCCACACCTCATTCCACACATCATTCCACACATCATTCCACACATCAATAAACACATCATTCCACACCACATACTACATAACATTCCACACATCAGTCCACACATCAATCCACACATCATTCCACACATCATTCCACATATCATTCCACACATCATTCCACACGTCATTCCACACATCATTCATCACATCATTCCACACATCATTCCACATCACATTCCACAACTCAATCTACACCTCATTCCACACCTCATTCCACACGTCATTCCACACCTCATTCCACAACTCATTCCACAACTCATTCCACAAAACATTCCAAACTTCATTCCACACTTCATTCCACATGTCATTCCAAACCTCATTCCACACATTATTCCAAACGTCATTCCACACATCATTCCACAACACATTCCACACATCATTCCTCACGTCAATCTACACATCATTTCACACATGATTCCACGCATCATTCCACACATCATTCCACACATCATTCCACACATCATTCCACACATCATTCCACACATCATTCCACACATCATTCCACACATCATTCCGCAATTCATTCCACACCTCATTCCACACCTCATTCCACACCTCATTCCACACCTCATTCCACACATCATTCCACACATCATTCCACACATCATTCCGAACATCATTCCACACCTCATTCCACACATCATTCCACACATCATTCCACACATCAATAAACACATCATTCCACACCTCATACTACATAACATTCCACACATCAGTCCACACATCATTCCACACATCATTCCACACATCATTCCACATATCATTCCACACAACATTCCACACGTCATTCATCACATCATTCCACACATCATTCCACACATCATTGCAAACATTAGTCCACATCTGATTCCACAACTCATTCCACAACTCATTCCAAATATCATTCCACGCATCATTCCACACATCATTCCACACATCATTCCACACAGCATTCCACACATCATTGACACATCATTCCACACGTCATTCCACACAGCATTCCAAATATCATTCCACACCTCATTCCACATAACATTCCATGCATCATTCCACATTCTCACTCTAAACCTCATTCCACACATCATTCCACACATCATTGCACACATCATTGCACACATCATTGCACATATCATTACACACGTCATTCCACACCTCATTCCACACCACATTCCACACAACATTCCACACATCAATCCACACATCATTCCACAGATCATTCCAAACTTCATTCCACACATCATTCCACACATCATTCCACACCTCATTGCACACCTCATTCCACACCTCATTCCACACCTCATTCCACACCTCATTCCACACCTCATTCCACACCTCATTCCACCCATCATTCCACACATCAATCCACACATCATTCAATACATAATTCCACATATCATTCTACACATGAGTCCACACATCATTGCACACCTCATTCCACATGTCATTCCACACTTCATTCCACACATCATTATACACATCATTTCACACAGCATTCCACACATAATTACACACATCATTCCATACCTCATTCCACATCTGATCCAACACCTCATTCCACACCTCATTCCACACCTCATTCCACACATCATTCCACACATCATTGCACACCTCATTCCACACCTCATTCCACAACATTCCACACATCATTCCACACATCAATCCACACATCACTCCACACATTAGTCCACACCTCATTCCACACCTCATTCCACAACTCGTTCCACACATCATTCCACACATCATTGCACACACTATTGCACACATCATTCCACACTGCATTCCATACATCATTGCACACATCATTCCACATATCATTCCACACATCATTCCACACCTCATTCCACACATCATTTCACACATCATTCCACACAGCATTCCAAATATCATTCCACACCTCATTCCACATAACATTCCACGCATCATTCCACATTCTCACTCTAAACCTCATTCCACACATCATTCCACACAACATTGCAAACATCATTGCACACATCATTGCACATTTCATTCCACACGTCATTCTACACCTCATTCAACACCACATTCCACACAACATTCCACACATCAATCCACACATCATTCCACACATCATTCCACATATCATTCCACACATTATTCCACACATCATTCCACACATCATTCCACACATCATTCCACACATCATTCCACACATCATTCCAAACTTCATTCCACACATCATTGCAAACATCATTGCAAACATCATTCCACACATCATTCCACACCTCATTCCACACCACATTCCACAACATTCCACACATCATTCCACACATCAATCCACACATCACTCCACACATTAGTCCACACCTCATTCCACACCTCATTCCACAACTCTTTCCACACATCATTCCACACATCATTGCACACACCATTGCACATATCATTCCACACAGCATTCCATACATCATTGCACACATCATTCCACATATCATTCCACACATCAATCCACACCTCATTCCACACATCATTTCACACATCATTCCACACAGCATTCCAAATATCATTCCGCACCTCATTCCACATAACATTCCACGCATCATTCCACATTCTCACTCTAAACCTCATTCCACACATCATTCCACACATCATTGCACACATCATTGCACACATCATTGCACATATCATTCCACACGTCATTCTACACCTCATTCAACAACACATTCCACACAACATTCCACACATCAATCCACACATCATTCCACACATCATTCCACACATCATTCCACACATCATTCCACACATCATTCCACACATCATTCCACACATCATTCCACACATCATTCCACACCTCATTGCACACCTCATTCCACACCTCATTCCACACCTCATTCCACACCTCATTCCACACCTCATTCCACACCTCATTCCACCCATTATTCCACACATCAATCCACACATCATTCAATACATAATTCCACATATCATTCTACACATGAGTCCACACATCATTGCACACCTCATTCCACATGTCAT
Source organism: Pristiophorus japonicus (assembly GCF_044704955.1). Classification (NCBI taxonomy): domain Eukaryota; kingdom Metazoa; phylum Chordata; class Chondrichthyes; family Pristiophoridae; genus Pristiophorus; species Pristiophorus japonicus. The sequence continues at coordinate 3,903,303 of NW_027252779.1, forward strand.
TCCACACGTCATTCCACACATCATTCCACACATCATTTCACGCAGCATTCCAGACATAATTACACACATCATTCCATACCTCATTCCACATCTGATCCAACACCTCATTCCACACATCATTCCACACATCATTGCAAACATCATTGCAAACATCATTCCACATATCATTCCACACATCATTCCACACCTCATTCCATACATCATTCCACAACATTCCACACATCATTCCACACATCAATCCACACATCACTCCACACATTAGTCCACACATCATTCCACACAGCATTCCATACAACATTGCACACATCATTCCACATATCATTCCACACATCATTCCAAACATCATTCCACACATCATTCAGAACAGCATTCCACACCTCATTCCACACATCATTCCACACATCATTCCACACATCAATAAACACATCATTCCACACCTCATACTACATAACATTCCACACATCAGTCCACACATTAATCCACACATCATTCCACACATCATTCCACATATCATTCCACACATCATTCCACACGTCATTCCACACATCATTCATCACATCATTCCACACATCATTCCACATCACATTCCACAACTCAATCCACACCTCATTCCACACCTCATTCCACACGTCATTCCACACCTCATTCCACAACTCATTCCACAACTCATTCCACATATCATTCCACACATCATTCCACACATCATTCCACACAACATTCCAAACTTCATTCCACACTTCATTCCACATGTCATTCCAAACCTCATTCCACACATCATTCCAAACGTCATTCCACACATCATTCCACAACACATTCCACACATCATTCCTCACGTCATTCTACACATCATTTCACACATGATTCCACGCATCATTCCACAAATCATTCCACACATCATTCCACACATCATTCCACACATCATTCCACACATCATTCCACACATCATTCCACACATCATTCCGCAATTCATTCCACACCTCATTCCACACCTCATTCCACACCTCATTCCACACATCATTCCACACATCATTCCACACATCATTCCACACATCATTCCGAACATCATTCCACACCTCATTCCACACATCATTCCACACATCATTCCACACATCAATAAACACATCATTCCACACCTCATACTACATAACATTCCACACATCAGTCCACACATCAATCCACACATCATTCCACACATCATTCCACATATTATTCCAAACATCATTCCACACGTAATTCCACACATCATTCATCACATCATTCCACACATCATTCCACATCACATTCCACAACTCATTCCACACCTCATTCCACACCTCATTCCACACGTCATTCCACACCTCATTCCACAACTCAATCCACAACTCATTCCACATATCATTCCACACATCATTCCACACATCATTCCACACAACATTCCACACTTCATTCCAAACTTCATTCCACATGTCATTCCAAACCACATTCCACACATTATTCCAAACGTCATTCCACACATCATTCCACAACACATTCCACACATCATTGCTCACGTCATTCTACACATCATTTCACACATGATTCCACGCATCTTTCCACACATCATTCCACACATCATTCCACACATCATTCCACACAGCATTCCACACATCATTGCACACAACATTCCACACACCATTCCACACCACATTCCACACATCATTTACATTTCATTCCACACATCATTCCACAGATCTTTCCACACATCATTCAACACAACATTCCACACATCATTCCACACCTCATTACACACATCATTCCATGTCTTCATTCCACACATCATTCCACACATCTTTCCGCACATCATTTACACCTCATTCCACACCTCATTCCACACATGATTCGACACGTCATTCTCCACAACATTCCACACATGATTCCACACATGATTCCACACATCATTCCACAACTCATTCCACACATCATTCCACACATCATTCCACACATAATTCCACACATCATTCCATACATCATTCCACACATCATTTACATTTCATTCCACACATCATTCCACAGATCTTTCCACACATCATTCAACACAACATTCCACATATCATTCCACACCTCATTACACACATCATTCCATGTCTTCATTCCACACATCATTCCACACATCTTTCCGCACATCATTTACACCTCATTCCACACCTCATTCCACACATGATTCGACACGTCATTCTCCACAACATTCCACACATGATTCCACACATCATTCCACACATCATTCCACAACTCATTCCACACATCATTCCACACATCATTCCACACATAATTCCACACATCATTCCACACATCATTCCACACATCAACATCATTCCACACACCATTCCACACATCATTCCACACATCATTCCACACATCATTCCTCACGTCATTCCTCACATCATTCCACACATCATTCCACACATCATTCCTCACATCATTCCACACATCATTCCACACATCATTCCACACATCATTCCACACATCATTCCACACATCATTCCACACATCATTCCACTCATCATTCCACACATCATTCCACACATCATTCCACACATCATTCCACAAATCATTCCACACATCATTCCACACATCATTCCACACATCATTCCACACATCATTCCACACATCATTCCACACAGCATTCCACACATCATTGCACACAACATTGCACACATCATTCCACACCTCATTCCACACATCATTCCACACATCTTTCCACACATCATTTACACATCATTCCACACATGATTCGACACGTCATTCTCCACATCATTCCACATATGTTTCCACACATGATTCCACACATGATTCCACAACTCATTCCAGACATCATTCCACACATCATTCCACATATCATTCCACACAACATACCAAATATCATTCCACACCTCATTCCACACATCATTCCATAACATTCCACACCTCATTACACAGATCAATCCACACATCGTGCCACACATCATTCCGCACAGCATTCCACACATCATTCCACACCTCATTCCACATCTCATTCCACACCTCATTCCACACATCATTCCATAACATTCCACACATCATTACACACATCGATCCACACATCATTCCAAACAACATTCCAAATTTGATCCACTCCTTGTTCCACAAATTATTCCACGCATCATTCCACATCTCATTCCACAGATAATTCCACACAGCATTCCAAACATCATTGCACACATCATTCGACACATCATTCCACACATCATTCCTCACCTAATTCCACACATCATTCCACACATCATTCAATACATCATTCCATATTTCATTCCACACATCATTCCATACATCATTCCACACATTCCACACATCATTCCACACAGCATTCCACACATCATTGCACACATCATTCCACACATCATTCCACACATCTTTCCACACAACATTCCACACATCGTTCCACACAACATTCCAGACCTCATTCCACACCTCATTCCACACCTCATTCCACATATCATTCCACGTTTCATTCCACGCATCATTCCACGCATCATTTCAAGCATCATTCCACACATCTTTCCAAACCTCATTCCAAAGGTCATTCCACACCTCATTTCATCATAACATTCCACAACTCATTCCACGCATCATTCCACGCATCATTCCATGCATCATTCCAAACCTCATTCCAAAGATCATTCCACACCTCATTCCACATAACATTCCACACATCATTCCACACCTCATTCCACACCTCATTCCACACATCATTCCACACCTCATTCCAAACCTCATTCCACACATCATTCCACACATCATTCCACGCATCATTCCACACATCATTCCACACATCATTCCCCACATCATTTCACATCTCATTCCACACAGCATTCCACACATCATTGCACACAACATTCCACACATCATTTCACATATCATTCCACACATCTTTCCACACATAATTCAATACATCATTCAACACCACATTCCACACCTCATTCCACTCATAATTCCAAACATCATTACATACATCATTCCACACATCATTCCACACATCATTCCACACATCATTCCACACCTCATTCCACACTTCATTCCACATCTCATTCGATAGCTAATTCCACAGCTCATTCGACAGCTCATTCGAAAGCTCAATCCACACAACATTCTACACATCATTACACACATCATTCCACACATCATTGCACACATAATTGCACACATCATTGCACACATCATTGCGCACATCATTGCACACATCATTCCACACGTCATTTCACACATCATTCCATACGTCGTTCCACACAGCATTCCACACAGCATTCCACACATCATTCCACACATCATTCCACACATCATGCCACACATCATTCCACACCTCATTCCACACATCATTCCACATATCATTCCACGCATCATTCCACACCTCATTCCACATCTCATTCCACATTTCATTCCGCACCTCATTCCACACATCATTCCACACATCATTCCACAACATTCCACACATCATTCCGAACCTCATTCCACATCTCATTCCACATTTCATTCCACACCTCATTCCACACATCATTCCACGCATCATTCCACGCATCATTCCACACATCATTCCGAACCTCATTCCAAAGATCATTCCATACCTCATTCCACACAACATTCCACAACACATTCCACAACTCATTCCACAACTCATTCCACAGCTCATTCCACAAATCATTCCACAAATCATTCCACACATCATTCCACACATCGTTCTACACCTCATTCCACACATAATTCCAAACATCATTACATATATCATTCCACACATCATTCCACACCTCAATCCACACATCATTCCACACATCATTCTACACATCATTCCACACATCATTCCACACATCATTCCACACCTCATTCCACACATCATTCCACACATCATTCCACACATCATTCCACACATCATTCCACAACATTTCGCACATCATTCCACACATCATTCCACACTTCATTGCACACTTCATTCCACACTTCATTCCACGCATCATTCCAGACATTCCACACATCAGTCCACACATCAGTCCACACCTCATTTCGCACCTCATTCCACCCCTCATTCCACACCTCATTCCACACCTCATTCCACACCTCATTCCATACCTCATTCCACACCTCATTCCACATATCATTCTACACTTCATTCCATAACTCATTCCACACATCATTCCACACATCCTACCACACATCATTCCACAACTCATTCCACACATCATTCCACACATCATTGCATACATCATTGCATACATCATACGACACATCATTCCACACATCATTCCACATATCATTCCAAAACTCATTCCACACATCATTCCACAACTCATTCCACAACTCATTCCACAACTCATTCCACACATCATTCAACACATCATTCCAAACCTCATTCCACACATCATTAAACAACATTCCACACATCATTCCACAAATCAATCCACACATTAGTCAACACCTCATTCCACACCTCATTCCACAACTCATTCCACACATCATTCCACACAGCATTCCACACATCATTGCACACATCATTCCACACCTCATTCAACACATCAATCCACACATCATTCAATACATAATTCCACATATCATTCTACACATGAGTCCACACATCATTGCACACCTCATTCCACATGTCATTCCACACGTCATTCCACACATCATTCCACACATCATTTCACACAGCATTCCACACATAATTACACACATCATTCCATACCTCATTCCACATCTGATCCAACACCTCATTCCACACATCATTCCACAACTCATTCCACACATCATTCCACACATCATTGCACACACCATTGCACACATCATTCCAGACAGCATTCCATACATCATTGCACACATCATTCCACATATCATTCCACACATCATTCCACACCTCATTCCACACATCATTGCAAACATCATTGCACTCATCATTGCATACATCATTGCACACATCATTCCACACATCATTCCACACCTCATTCCACACATCATTAAACAACATTCCACACATCATTCCACACATCAATCCATAAATCATTCCACACATTAGTCCAAACCTCATTCCACACCTCTTTCCACAACTCATTCCACACAGCATTCCACGCATCATTCCACACATCATTCCACACATCATTCCACACATCATTCCACACATCATTCCACACAACATTCCACACATCATTCCACACATCATTCCACAACATTCAACACATCATTCCACATATCAATCCACACATCATTCCATCCCTCATTCCACACCTCATTGAACACCTCATTCCACACTTCATTCCACACCCCATTCCACAGCCCATTCCACAACTCATTCCGCATATCATTCCACAACATTCAACACATCATTCCACAAAATAATCCACACATCATTCCATCCCTCATTCCACACGTCATTGAACAAATCATTCCACACATCATTCCACACATCATTCCACACAACATTCCACACCTCATTCCACACCTCATTCCACACATCATTCCACACTTCATTCCACACATCATTCCAAACATCAGTCCATACCTCATTCCACACCTCATTCTAGACCTTATTCCACAACTCATTCCAAACATCATTCTAAACATCATTCCACACATCATTCCACACATCATTCCACACATATTTCCAAACATAAGTCCACACACATCATTCCACACATCATTCCAGATATTATTCGACACATCATTGCACACATCATTCCACATGTCATTCCACTCATCATTCCACACATTATTCAATACATCATTCCACATATCATTCCAGACATCATTCCACACATCAGTCCACACATAATTCCACACAGCATTCCACACATCATTGCACACATCATTCCACACATCATTCCAAATATCATCCAATCCTCATTCCTCATATCATTCCACGCATCATTCCACATCTCATTCCACACCTCATTCCACACATCATTCCACACATCATTCCACACCTCATTCCACTCATCATTCCACACATCATTCAATACATCATTGCACATATCATTCTACACATCGTTCCACACATAATTCCACACAGCATTCCACACATCATTGCACACATCATTCCACACCTCATTCCACACCTCATTCCACACATCATTCCACACCTCATTCCACTCATCTTTCCACACATCATTCAATACATCATTCCACATATCATTCCACACATCATTCCACACCTCATTCCACATAACATTCCACACATCATTCCACACATCATGCTACACATCATTGAAAACTTCATTCCACACCTCATGCCACATAACATTCCACACATCATTGCACACATCATTCCACACTTCATTTCACACATCATTCCACACATAATTCCAAATATCTTTCCACACCTCATTCCACATATCATTCCGCGCATCATTCCACACCTCATTCCACACTTCATTCCACACCTCATTTCGCACATCATACCGCACGTCATTCCACACAGCATTCCACACATCATTCCACACCTCAGTCAATACCTCATTCCACACCTCATTCCACACATCGTTCCACACATCATTCAATACATCATTCCACATATTATTCTACACATCATTCCACACATAATTCCACACAGCATTCCACACATCATTGCACACATCATTCCAATCCTCATTCCACACCTCATTCCACACATCATTCCACACTGCATTCCACACATCATTCCACACAACATTCCAAATATCATCCAATTCTCATTCCTCTTATCATTCCACGCATCATTCCACATCTCATTCCACACGTCATTCCACATGTCATTCCACACGTCATTCCACACATCATTCCACACGTCATTCCACACATCATTCCACACGTCATTCCACACATCATTCCATACATCATTCCATAGATCATTCCACACCTCATTCCACGCGTCATTACACACATCATTCCACACATCATTCCACAACATTCCACAACATTCCACACATCATTCCAAAATTCATTCCACACATCATTCCTCACCTCATTCCACAAATCATTCCACCAATCATTCCACACATCATTCCACACCTCATTCCACACATCATTCCACACGTCATTCCATACTTCATTCCACACAACATTCCAAATATCATCCAATCCCCTTTCCTCATATCATTCCGCGCATCATTCCACATCTCATTCCACACATCATTCCGCACATCATTCCATACATCATTCCAGATGTCATTCAACACATCTTTCCTCACTTCCTTCAACACATCATTCCTCACCTCATTCCACACATCATTCAATACATCATTCCACATATCATTCCACACATCATTCCACACATCATTCCACACAACATTCCACACAACATTCCACACATCATTGAATACATCATTGCATACGTCATTGCACACATCATTGCACACATCATTGCACACATCATTCCACAAAGCAATACATACATCATTCCACACATCATTCCACACAGCATTCCACACATCATTGACACATCATTGACACATCATTCCACAACTCATTCCACACATCATTCCACACATGATTGCAAACATCATTCCACACAGCATTTCAAATGTCATTCCACACCTCATTCCACATATCATTCCACGCATCATTTCACACATCATTCCACACATCATTCCACACCTCATTCCACACATAATTGCACACATCATTGCACACATCATTCCACACATCATTCCAAACCTCATTCCACACATCATTAAACAACATTCCACACATCATTCCACACATCAATCCACACATTAGTCCACACCTCATTCCACACATCATTCCACAATTCATTCCACACATCATTCCACACAGCATTCCACACACCATTGCACACATCATTCCACACCTCATTCAACACCACATTCCACACATCATTCCACACAGCATTCCAAACATCATTCCACACATCATTGCAAACATTAGTCCACATCTGATTCCACAACTCATTCCACAACTCATTCCAAATATCATTCCACGCATCATTCCACACATCATTCCACACATCATTCCACACATCATTCCACACAACATTCCACACCTCATTCCACACATCATTCGACACATCATTCCTCACAACATTCCACACATCATACCAAACATCATTCCACACATCATTCCACACATCATTCCACACATCATTCCACACGTCGGTCCATACCCTCATTCCACACCTCAATCCACTCATCATTCCACACATAATTTAATACATCATTCCACATAACATTCCACACATCATTCCACACATAATTCCACACAGCATTCCACACATCATTGCACTCATCATTCCACACCTCATTCCACACCTCATTCCAAACATCATTCCAAACAGCATTCCACACATCATTCCACACAACATTCCAAATATCATCCAATTCTCATTCCTCTTATCATTCCACGTATCATTCCACATCTCATTCCACACGTCATTCCACACGTCATTCCACACATCATTCCACACATCATTCCACACATCATTCCAAACATCATTCCACACCTCATTCCACACATCATTCCACACATCATTCCACACCTCAGTCCATACCTCATTCCACACCTCATTCCACTCATCGTTCCACACATCATTCAATACATCATTCCACATATCATTCTACACATCATTTCACACATAATTCCACACAGCATTCCACACATCATTGCACACATCATTCCAATCCTCATTCCACACCTCATTCCACACGTCATTCCACACTGCATTCCACACATCATTCCACACAACATTCCAAATATCATCCAATCCTCATTCCTCTTATCATTCCACGCATTCTCACCACATCTCATTCCACACCTTCATTCCACATGTCATTCCACACGTCATTCCACACATCATTCCACAAGTCATTCCAGACATCATTCCACACGTCATTCCACACATCATTCCATACATCATTCCATAGATCATTCCACACCTCATTCCACGCGTCATTACACACATCATTCCACACATCATTCCACAACATTCCATAACATTCCACACATCATTCCAAAATTCATTCCACACATCATTCCTCACCTCATTCCACAAATCATTCCACCAATCATTCCACACATCATTCCACACCTCATTCCACACATCATTCCACACGTCATTCCATACTTCATTCCACACAACATTCCAAATATCATCCAATCCTCATTCCTCATATCATTCCGCGCATCATTCCACATCTCATTCCACACATCATTCCGCACATCATTCCATACATCATTCCAGATGTCATTCAACACATCTTTCCACACTTCCTTCAACACATCATTCCTCACCTCATTCCACACATCATTCAATACATCATTCCACATATCATTCCACACATCATTCCACACATCATTCCACACAACATTCCACACAACATTCCACACATCATTGAATACATCATTGCATACGTCATTGCACACATCATTGCACACATCATTCCACAAAGCAATACATACATCATTCCACACATCATTCCACACAGCATTCCACACATCATTGACACATCATTGACACATCATTCCACACCTCATTCCACACATCATTCCACACATGATTGCAAACATCATTCCACACAGCATTTCAAATGTCATTCCACACCTCATTCCACATATCATTCCACGCATCATTTCACACATCATTCCACACATCATTCCACACCTCATTCCACACATAATTGCACACATCATTGCACACATCATTCCACACATCATTCCAAACCTCATTCCACACATCATTCCACACATCAATCCACACATTAGTCCACACCTCATTCCACACTTCATTCCACAATTCATTCCACACATCATTCCACACAGCATTCCACACACCATAGCACACATCATTCCACACCTCATTCAACACCACATTCCACACATCATTCCACACAGCATTCCACATATAATTCCACACATCATTGCAAACATTAGTCCACATCTGATTCCACAACTCATTCCACAACTCATTCCAAATATCATTCCACGCATCATTCCACACATCATTCCACACATCATTCCACACAACATTCCACACATCATTGACACATCATTCCACACGTCATTCCACACGTCATTCCACACATCATTCGACACATCATTCCACACATCATTCCACACAGCATTCCACACGTCATTCCACACATCACTCCACAACTCATTCCACACATTTTTCCACACATCATTGCACACATCATTCCACACATCATTCCACACAACATTCCACACATCATTGACACATCATTCCACACGTCATTCCACACGTCATTCCACACATCATTCGACACATCATTCCACACATCATTCCACACAGCATTCCACACGTCATTCCACACATCACTCCACAACTCATTCCACACATTATTCCACACATCATTGCACACATCATTGCACACAGCATTCCAAATATAATTCCACACCTCACTCCACATATAATTCCACGCATCATTCCACATTCTCACTCTAAACCTCATTCCACACATCATTCCACACATCATTGCACACATCATTGCACACATCATTGCACATATCATTCCACACCTCATTCTACACCTCATTCCACACCACATTCCACACATCATTCCACACATCATTCCACACATCATTCCACACATCATTCCACACATCATTCCACACGTCATTCCACACTTCATTCCACAGATCATTCCACACATAATTCCACACCTCATTCCACACCTCATTCCACACCTCATTCCACACTTCATTCCACACCTCATTCCACACCTCATTCCACACCTCATTCCACCCATCATTCCACACATCAATCCACACATCATTCCACAACATTCCACAACATTCCACACATCATTCCTCACCTCATTCCACACATCATTCCTCACATCATTCAATACATAATTCCACATATCATTCCACACATGAGTCCACACATCATTCCACACCTCATTCCACATGTCATTCCACACGTCATTCCACACATCATTCCACACATCATTTCACACAGCATTCCACACATAATTACACACATCATTCCATACCTCATTCCACATCTGATCCAACACCTCATTCCACACATCATTCCACACGTCATTCCACATATCATTGCACACATCATTCCACACCTCATTCCACTCATCTTTCCACACATCATTCAATACATCATTCCACATATCATTCCACACATCATTCCACACCTCATTCCACATAACATTCCACACATCATTCCACACATCATGCTACACATCATTGAAAACATAATTCCACACCTCATTCCACATAACATTCCACACATCATTGCACACATCATTCCACACTTCATTTCACACATCATTCCACACATCATTCCAAATATCATTCCACACCTCATTCAACATATCATTCCGCGCATCATTCCACACCTCATTCCACACTTCATTCCACACAGCATTCCACACATCATTCCTCACAGCATTCCACACATCATTCCATCCCTCATTCCACACGTCATTGAAAAACTCATTCCAAACATCATGCAACACATCATTCCACACACCATTCCACACCTCATTCCACACCTCATTCCACACCTCATTTCACACCTCATTCCACACATCATTCCATACATAATTCCACACATCATTCCACACGACATTCCACACATCATTCCACACTTCATTCCACACTTCATTCCACACATCATTCCAAACATCATTCCAAATCACATTCCACATAACATTCCACGCATCATTCCAAACATCATTCCAAACGTCATTCCACACATCATTCCATACATCATTCCAGATGTCATTCCACACATCTTTCCACAATTCATTCCACACATCATTCCTCACCTCATTCCAAACATCATTCAATACATCATTCCACATATCATTCCACACATCATTCCACACATCATTCCACACAACATTCCACACAACATTCCACACATCATTGCACACATCATTGCACACATCATTGCACACACCATTGCACACATCATTCCACACAGCATTCCATACATCATTCCACACATCATTCCGCACAGCATTCCACACATCATTGACACATCATTTACACATCATTCCACACCTCATTCCACACATCATTCCACACATCATTGCACACATCATTCCACACAGCATTTCAAATATCATTCCACACCTCATTCCACATATCAATCCACGCATCATTCCACACACCATTCCACACATCATTCCACACCTCATTCTACACATCATTAAACAACATTCCACACATCATTCCACACATCAATCCACACATTAGTCCACACCTCATTCCACACCTCATTCCACAATTCATTCCACAAACCATTCCACACCTCATTCCAAATTTCATTCCACAACATTCAACACATCATTCCACAAAACAATCCACACATCATTCCATTCCTCATTCCACACGTCATTGAACAACTCATTCCACACATCATTCCACACATCATTCCACACAACATTCCACACCTCATTCCACACATCATTCGACACATCATTCCACACATCATTCCACACATCATTCCAAACATCATTCCACACATCATTTCACACATCATTCCACACATCATTCCACACCTCGGTCCATACCTCATTCCACACCTCGGTCCATACCTCATTCCACACCTCAATCCACTCATCATTCCACACATCATTTAATACATCATTCCACATAACATTCCACACATCATTCCACACATAATTCCACATAGCATTCCACACATCATTGCACTCATCATTCCACACCTCATTCCACACCTCATTCCACACATAATTCCAAACAGCATTCCACACATCATTCCACACAACATTCCAAATATCATCCAATTCTCATTCCTCTTATCATTCCACGTATCATTCCACATCTCATTCCACACGTCATTCCACACGTCATTCCACACATCATTCCACCATCATTCCACACATCATTCCAAACATCATTCCACACCTCATTCCACACATCATTCCACACATCATTCCACACCTCAGTCCATACCTCATTCCACACCTCATTCCACTCATCGTTCCACACATCATTCAATACATCATTCCACATATCATTCCACACATCATTCCACACATCATTCCACACAACATTCCACACAACATTACACACATCATTGAATACATCATTGCATACGTCATTGCACACATCATTGCACACATCATTGCACACATCATTCCACAAAGCAATACATACATCATTCCACACATCATTCCACTCAGCATTCCACACATCATTGACACATCATTGACACATCATTCCACAGCTCATTCCACACATTATTCCACACATCATTGCAAACATCATTCCACACAGCATTTCAAATGTCATTCCACACCTCATTCCACATATCATTCCACGCATCATTTCACACATCATTCCACACCTCATTCCACACATAATTGCACACATCATTGCACACATCATTCCACACATCATTCCAAACCTCATTCCACACATCATTAAACAACATTCCACACATCATTCCACACATCAATCCACACATTAGTCCACACCTCATTCCACACTTCATTCCACAATTCATTCCACACATCATTCCTCACAGCATTCCACACACCATTGCACACATCATTGCACACCTCATTCAACACCACATTCCACACATCAATCCACACAGCATTCCACACATCATTCCACACATCATTGCAAACATTAGTCCACATCTGATTCCACAACTCATTCCACAACTCATTCCAAATATCATTCCACGCATCATTCCACACATCATTCCATACATCATTCCACACAGCATTCCACACATCATTGACACATAATTCCACACGTCATTCCACACGTCATTCCACACATCATTCGACACATCATTCCACACATCATTACACACAGCATTCCACACGTCATTCCACACATCACTCCACAACTCATTCCACACATTATTCCACACATCATTGCACACATCATTCCACACAGCATTCCAAATATAATTCCACACCTCATTCCACATATAATTCCACGCATCATTCCACATTCTCACTCTTAACCTCATTCCAAACATCATTCCACGCATCATTGCACACATCATTGCACACATCATTGCACATATCATTCCACACCTCATTCTACACCTCATTCCACACCACATTCCACACATCATTCCACACATCATTCCACACATCATTACACACATCATTCCACACATCATTCCACACATCATTCCACACATCATTCCACACTTCATTCCACAGATCATTCCACACATAATTCCACACCTCATTCCACACCTCATTCCACACCACATTCCACACTTCATTCCACACCTCATTCCACACCTCATTCCACACCTCATTCCACCCATCATTCCACACATCAATCCACACATCATTCCACAACATTCCACAACATTCCACACATCATTCCTCACCTCATTCCACACATCATTCCACACATCATTCAATACATAATTCCACATATCATTCCACACATGAGTCCATACATCATTCCACACATCATTCCTCACCTCATTCCACACATCATTCAATACATCATTCCACATATCATTCCACACATCATTCCACACATCATTCCACACAACATTCCACACAACATTCCACACATCATTGAATACATCATTGCATACGTCATTGCACACATCATTGCACACATCATTGCACACATCATTCCACATAGCAATACATACATCATTCCACACATCATTCCACTCAGCATTCCACACATCATTGACACATCATTGACACATCATTCCACAGCTCATTCCACACATCATTCCACACATCATTGCAAACATCATTCCACACTGCATTTCAAATGTCATTCCACACCTCATTCCACATATCATTCCACGCATCATTTCACACATCATTCCACACATCATTCCACACCTCATTCCACACATAATTACACACATCATTGCACACATCATTCCACACATCATTCCAAACCTCATTCCACACATCATTCCACACATAATTACACACATCATTCCATACCTCATTCCACATCTGATCCAACACCTCATTCCACACATCATTCCACAAATCATTGCAAACATCATTGCAAACATCATTCCACACATCATTCCATACATCATTCCACACCTCATTCCACACATCATTCCACAACATTCCACACATCATTCCACACATCAATCCACACATCACCCCACACATTAGTCCACTCCTCATTCCACACCTCATTCCACAACTCATTCCACACATCATTCCACACATCATTGCACACATCATTGCACACATCATTCCATACATCATTGCACACATCATTCCACATATCATTCCACGCATCATTCCACATCTCATTCCACACATCATTCCACACCTCATTCCACACATCATTGCAAACATCATTGCACTCATCATTGCATACATCATTGCACACATCATTCCACACATCATTCCACACCTCATTCCACACATCAGTAAACAACATTCCACACATCATTCCACACATCAATCCACAAATCATTCCACACATTAGTCCACACCTCATTCCACACTTCATTCCACAACTCATTCCACACAGCATTGCACACATCATTCCACACCTCATTCAACACCACATTCCACACATCATTCCACACAGCATTCCATATATCATTCCACACAACATTCCAAATATCATCCCATCCTCATTCCTCATATCATTCCATACATCATTCCATACATCATTCCACACCTCATTCCACCCATCATTCCACGCATCATTCCACACATCATTCCACACATCATTCCACACATCATTCCACACATCATTCCACACATCATTCCACACATCATTCCATCCCGCATTCCACAACTCATTCCACACATCATTCCACACATCATTGATAACATCATTGCACATATCATTCCACACATCATTCCACAACATTCAACACATCAATCCACACATCAATCCACACATTAGTCCACACCTCATTCCACACCTCATTCCACAATTCATTCCACACATCATTCCACACAGCATTCCACACACCATTGCACACATCATTCCACACCTCATTCAACACCACATTCCACACATCATTCCGCACAGCATTCCACACATCATTCGACACATCATTCCACACATTATTCCACACAGCATTCCACACGTCATTCCACACATCACTCCACAACTCATTCCACACATTATTCCACACATCATTGCACACATCATTCCACACAGCATTCCAAATATAATTCCACACCTCATTCCACATATCATTCCACGCATCATTCCACATTCTCACTTTAAACCTCATTCCACACATCATTCCACACATCATTGCACACATCATTGCACACATCATTGCACATATCATTCCACACCTCATTCTACACCTCATTCCACACCACATTCCACACAACATACCACACATCAATCCACACATCATTCCACACATCATTCCACACATCATTGCACACATCATTCCACACAGCATTCCAAATATAATTCCACACCTCATTCCACATATAATTCCACGCATCATTCCACATTCTCACTCTTAACCTCATTCCAAACATCATTCCACACATCATTGCACACATCATTGCACACATCATTGCACATATCATTCCACACCTCATTCTACACCTCATTCCACACCACATTCCACACATCATTCCACACATCATTCCACACATCATTACACACATCATTCCACACATCATTCCACACATCATTCCACACATCATTCCACACTTCATTCCACAGATCATTCCACACATAATTCCACACCTCATTCCACACCTCATTCCACACCACATTCCACACTTCATTCCACACCTCATTCCACACCTCATTCCACACCTCATTCCACCCATCATTCCACACATCAATCCACACATCATTCCACAACATTCCACAACATTCCACACATCATTCCTCACCTCATTCCACACATCATTCCACACATCATTCAATACATAATTCCACATATCATTCCACACATGAGTCCATACATCATTCCACACATCATTCCTCACCTCATTCCACACATCATTCAATACATCATTCCACATATCATTCCACACATCATTCCACACATCATTCCACACAACATTCCACACAACATTCCACACATCATTGAATACATCATTGCATACGTCATTGCACACATCATTGCACACATCATTGCACACATCATTCCACATAGCAATACATACATCATTCCACACATCATTCCACTCAGCATTCCACACATCATTGACACATCATTGACACATCATTCCACAGCTCATTCCACACATCATTCCACACATCATTGCAAACATCATTCCACACTGCATTTCAAATGTCATTCCACACCTCATTCCACATATCATTCCACGCATCATTTCACACATCATTCCACACATCATTCCACACCTCATTCCACACATAATTACACACATCATTGCACACATCATTCCACACATCATTCCAAACCTCATTCCACACATCATTCCACACATAATTACACACATCATTCCATACCTCATTCCACATCTGATCCAACACCTCATTCCACACATCATTCCACAAATCATTGCAAACATCATTGCAAACATCATTCCACACATCATTCCATACATCATTCCACACCTCATTCCACACATCATTCCACAACATTCCACACATCATTCCACACATCAATCCACACATCACCCCACACATTAGTCCACTCCTCATTCCACACCTCATTCCACAACTCATTCCACACATCATTCCACACATCATTGCACACATCATTGCACACATCATTCCATACATCATTGCACACATCATTCCACATATCATTCCACGCATCATTCCACATCTCATTCCACACATCATTCCACACCTCATTCCACACATCATTGCAAACATCATTGCACTCATCATTGCATACATCATTGCACACATCATTCCACACATCATTCCACACCTCATTCCACACATCAGTAAACAACATTCCACACATCATTCCACACATCAATCCACAAATCATTCCACACATTAGTCCACACCTCATTCCACACTTCATTCCACAACTCATTCCACACAGCATTGCACACATCATTCCACACCTCATTCAACACCACATTCCACACATCATTCCACACAGCATTCCATATATCATTCCACACAACATTCCAAATATCATCCCATCCTCATTCCTCATATCATTCCATACATCATTCCATACATCATTCCACACCTCATTCCACCCATCATTCCACGCATCATTCCACACATCATTCCACACATCATTCCACACATCATTCCACACATCATTCCACACATCATTCCACACAGCATTCCACACATCATTCGACACATCATTCCACACATTATTCCACACAGCATTCCACACGTCATTCCACACATCACTCCACAACTCATTCCACACATTATTCCACACATCATTGCACACATCATTCCACACAGCATTCCAAATATAATTCCACACCTCATTCCACATATCATTCCACGCATCATTCCACATTCTCACTTTAAACCTCATTCCACACATCATTCCACACATCATTGCACACATCATTGCACACATCATTGCACATATCATTCCACACCTCATTCTACACCTCATTCCACACCACATTCCACACAACATACCACACATCAATCCACACATCATTCCACACATCATTCCACACATCATTCCACACATCATTCCACACATCATTCCACACTTCATTCCACACATCATTCGACACATAATTCCACACCTCATTCCACACCTCATTCCACACCTCATTCCACACCTCATTCCACACCATATTCCACACCTCATTCCACACCTCATTCCACCCATCATTCCACACATCAATCCACACATCATTCCACAACATTCCACAACATTCCACACATCATTCCTCACCTCATTCCACACATCATTCCACACATCATTCAATACATAATTCCACATATCATTCCACACATGAGTCCACACATCATTCCACATGTCATTCCACACGTCATTCCACACATAATTACTCATTCCACATCTGATCCAACACCTCATTCCACACCTCATTCCACACCTCATTCCACACCTCATTCCACACCTCATTCCACCCATCATTCCACACATCAATCCACACATCATTCCACAACATTCCACAACATTCCACACATCATTCCTCACCTCGTTCCACACATCATTCCACACATCATTCAATACATAATTCCACATATCATTCCACACATGAGTCCACACATCATTCCACATGTCATTCCACACGTCATTCCACACATAATTACTCATTCCACATCTGATCCAACACCTCATTCCACACATCATTCCACAAATCATTGCAAACATCATTGCAAACATCATTCCACACATCATTCCACACATCATTCCACACCTCATTCCACACAACATTCCACAACATTCCACACATCATTCCACACATCAATCCACACATCACCCCACACATTAGTCCACACCTCATTCCACACCTCATTCCACAACTCATTCCATACATCATTCCACACATCATTGCACACATCATTGCACACATCATTCCATACGTCATTGCACACATCATTCCACATATCATTCCACGCATCATTCCACATCTCATTCCACACATCATTCCACACCTCATTCCACACATCATTGCAAACATCATTGCACTCATCATTGCATACATCATTGCACACATCATTCCACACATCATTCCACACCTCATTCCACACATCAGTAAACAACATTCCACACATCATTCCACACATCAATCCACATATCATTCCACACATTAGTCCACACCTCATTCCACACCTCATTCCACAACTCATTCCACACAGCATTCCACACATCATTCCACACAGCATTCCACACATCATTGCACACATCATTCCACACCTCATTCAACACCACATTCCACACATCATTCCACACAGCATTCCATATATCATTCCACTAAACATTCCAAATATCATCTCATCCTCATTCCTCATATCATTCCATACATCATCCCATACATCATTCCACACCTCATTCCACGCATCATTCCACGCATCATTCCACACATCATTCCACACATAATTCCACACATCATTCCACACATCATCCCACACATCATTCCACACATCATTCCACACATCATTCCATCCCTCATTCCACAACTCATTCCACACATCATTCCACACATCATTGATAACATCATTGCACATATCAATCCACACATCATTCCACAACATTCAACACATCATTCCACATATCAATCCACACATCATTCCATCCCTCATTCCACACCTCATTGAACACCTCATTCCACACATCATTCCACACCGCATTCCACACCCCATTCCACACCTCATTCCACATATCATTCCACAACATTCAACACATCATTCCACAAAACAATCCACACATCATTCCATCCCTCATTCCACACGTCATTGAACAACTCATTTCAACACATCATTCCACACATCATTCCACACAACATTCCACACCTCATTCCACACCTCATTCCACACATCATTCCACACATCATTCCACACATCATTCCACACATCAGTCCATACCTCATTCCACACCTCATTCTAGACCTTATTCCAAAACTCATTCCAAACATCATTCCAAACATCATTCCAAACATCTTTCCAAACATCAGTCCACACACATCATTCCACACATCGTTCCAGATATTATTCCACACATCATTGCACACATCATTCCACATGTCATTCCGCACGTCATTCGAAACTTCATTCCACTCATCATTCCACACATTATTCAATACATCATTCCACATATCATTCCACACATCATTCCACACATCATTTCTCACATAATTCCACACAGCATTCCACACACCATTGCATACGTCATTCCACACATCATTCCACATCTCATTCCACACATCATTCCACACAGCATTCCACACATCATTCCAAACAACATTCCAAATATCATCCAATCCTCATTCCTCATATCATTCCACGCATCATTCCACATCTCCGTCCACACCTCATTCCACTCATCATTCCACATATCATTCAATACATCATTCCACATATCATTCTACACATCATTCCACACATAATTCCATACAGAATTCCACACATTATTGCACACATCATTCCACACCACATTCCACACCTCATTCCACACATCATTCCACACAGCACTCCACACATCATTCCACACAACATTCCAAATATCATCCAATCCTCATTCCTCTTATCATTCCACGCATCATTCCACATCTCATTCCACACGTCATTCCACATGTCATTCCACACGTCATTCCACACGTCATTCCACACGTCATTCCACACATCATTCCACACGTCATTCCACACATAATTCCATACATCATTCCATACATCATTCCCCACCTCATTTCTCGCGTCATTCCACACATCATTCCACACATCATTCCACAACATTCCACAACATTCCACACATCATTCCAAAATTCATTCCACACATCATTCATCCCCTCATTCCACACATCATTCCACACATCAGTCAATACATCATTCCACAAATCATTCCACAAATCATTCCACACATGAGTCCACACATCATTCCACACCTCATTCCACACATCATTCCACACGTCATTCCATACATCATTCCACACATCATTTCACACAGCATTCCAAACATAATTCCACACATCATTCCATACCTCATTCCACATCTGATCCAACACCTCATTCCCCACATCATTACACACATCATTGCAAACATCATTCCACACATCATTCCACACATCATTCCACACCTCATTCCACACCTCATTCCACACCTCATTCCACACATCAATCCAAACATCATTCCACACATCATGCCACACATCATTGAAAACTTCATTCCACACCTCATTCCACGTAACATCCCACACAGCTTTCCACACATCATTCCACACTTCATTTCACAAATCATGCCACACATCATTCCAAATATCATTCCACACCTCATTCCACATGTCATTCCGCACATCATTCCACACCTTATTCCACACTTCATTCCACATCTCATTCCACACCTCATTCCGCACGTCATTCAAAACATCATTCCATACATCATTCCACACAGCATTCCACACATCATTCCATCCCTCATTCCACACGTCATTTAAAAACTCATTCCAAACATCATGCCACACATCAGTCCTCTCACCATTCCACACCTCATTCCACACCTCATTCCACACATCATTCCACACATCATTCCACACTTCATTCCAGACATCATTCCAAACATCATTCCACATCACATTCCACATAACATTTCACGCATCATTCCAAACATCATTCCAAACGTCATCCCACACATCATTCCATACATCATTCCACATGTCATTCCACACATCTTTCCACACTTAATTCCACACATCATTCCATACCTCATTCCACATCTGATCCAACACCTCATTCCACACATCATTCCTCACCTCATTCCACACATCATTCAATACATCATTCCACATATCATTCCACACAGCATTCCACACATTAGTCCACATCTGATTCGACAATTCATTCCACAACTCATGCTAAATATCATTCCACGCATCATTCCACATATCATTCCACAGATCATTCCAAACAGCATTCCACACATCATTGACACAGCATTCCACACGTCATTCCACACGTCATTCCACACATCGTTCCACACATCATTCCACACATCATTCCACACATCATTCCACACATCATTCCACACATCATTCCACACATCTTTCCACACATCTTTCCACACATCATTCCATCCCTCATTCCACAACTCATTGCACACATCATTCCACACATCATTGATATCGCCATTGCACATATCATTCCACACATCATTCCACAACATTCAACACATCATTCCACATATCAATCCACACATCATTCCATCCCTCATTCCACACCTCATTGAACACCTCATTCCGCAAATCATTCCACACCACATTCCACACCCCATTCCACAACATTCAACACATCAATCCACAAAACAATCCACACATCATTCCATCCCTCATTCCACACGTCATTGAACAACTCATTCCACACTTCGTTCCACACATCATTCCACACAAGATTCCACACCTCATTCCACACCTCATTCCACACATCATTCCACACATCATTCCACACATCATTCCACACATCAGTCCATACCTCATTCCACACCTCATTCTAGACCTTATTCCACAACTCATTCCAAACATAATTCCAAACATCATTCCAAACATCATTCTAAACATCATTCCACACATCATTCCAGATATTATTCGACACATCATTGCACACATCATTCCACACGTGATTCCACACGACATTCGAAACATCATTCCACTCATCATTCCACACATTATTCAATACATCATTCCACATATCATTCCACACATCATTCCACACCTCATTCCACACATCATTCCACACAGCATTCCACACATCATTCCAAACAACATTCCAAATATCATCCAATCCTCATTCCTCATATCATTCTACGCATCATTCCACATCTCATTCCACACCTCATTCCACACATCATTCCACAACATTCCACACGTCATTCCACACAACATTCCATACATCATTCCATACATCATTCCACACCTCATTCCACGCGTCATTCCACACATCATTCCACACATCATTCCACAACATTCCACAACATTCCACACATCATTCCAAACTTCATTCCACACATCATTCCTCACCTCATTCCACACATCATTCCACACATCATTCAATACATCATTCCACAAATCATTGCACACCTCATTCCACACATCAATCCACACATCATTCCACGCATTAGTCCACACCTCATTCTACACCTCATTCCACAACTCATTCCACAACTCATTCCACACATCATTCCACACATCATTCCACACATCTTTGCACACATCATTGCAAACATCATTCCACACAGCATTCCACACATCATTCCACAACTCATTCCACACATCATTCCACAAATCATTGCAAACATCATTCCACACAGCATTCCAAATGTCATTCCACACCTCATTCCACAAATCATTCCACGCATCATTCCACATTCTCATTCCAAACCTCATTCCACACATCATTCCACACATCATTGCACACATCATTGCACACACCATTCCACACCTCATTCCACACCTCATTCCACAACTCATTCCACACATCATTCCACACATCATTCCACACATCTTTGCGCACATCATTGCACACTTCATTGCACACATCATTCCACACATCATTCCACACGGCATTCCACACATCATTGACACATCATTGACACATCATTCCACACCACATTCCACACATCATTCCACACATCATTGCACACATCTTTCGAAACAGCATTCCAAATATCATTCCACACCTCATTCCACATATCATTTAACGCAACATTCCACACTTCATTCCACACATCATTCCACACCTCATTCCACACTTCATTAAACAACATTCCACACATCATTCCACTCATCAATCCACACATTAGTCCACACCTCATTCTACACCTCATTCCACAACTCATTCCACACACCATTCCACACAGCATTCCACACATCATTGCACACATCATTCCACACCTCATTCAACACCACATTCCACATATCATTCCACACAGCATTCCACACATCATTCCACACACCATTGCACACATTAGTCCACATCTGATTCCACAACTCATTCCACAACTCATTCCAAATAACATTCCACGCATCATTCCACACATCATTCCACACATCATTCCACACAGCATTCCACACATCATTGACACATCATTCCACACGTCATTCCACACATCATTCCACACATCATTCCACACCTCATTCCACACTTCATTAAACAACATTCCACACATCATTCCACTCATCAATCCACACATTAGTCCACACCTCATTCTACACCTCATTCCACAACTCAATCCACACACCATTCCACACAGCATTCCACACATCATTGCACACATCATTCCACACCTCATTCAACACCACATTCCACGCATCATTCCACACATCATTCCACACATCATTCCACACAGCATTCCACACATCATTGACACATCATTCCACACGTCATTCCACACGTCATTCCACACATCATTCCACACATCATTGCAAACATCATTCCACACAGCATTCCACACATCATTCCACAACTCATTCCACACATCATTCCACACATCATTGCAAACATCATTCCACACAGCATTCCAAATGTCATTCCACACCTCATTCCACAAATCATTTCACGCATCATTCCACATTCTCATTCCAAACCTCATTCCACACATCATTCCACACATCATTCCACACATCATTGCACACATCATTGCACACATCATTCCACACCTCATTCCACACCTCATTCCACACAACATTCCAAACATCAATCCACACATCATCCCACACATCATTCCACACATCATTCCACACATCATTCCACACATCATTCCACACAACATTCCACACATCATTCCACACCTCATTCCACACCATCATTCCACACATCAATCCACACATCATTCCACAACATTCCACAACATTCCACACATCATTCCTCACCTCATTCCACACATCATTCAATACATAATTGCACATATCATTCCACACATGAGTCCACACATCATTCCACACCTCATTCCACACGTCATTCCACACGTCATTCCACACATCATTCCACACATCATTTCACACAGCATTCCACACTTAATTTCACACATCATTCCATACCTCATTCCACATCTGATCCAACACCTCATTCCACATATCATTCCACACATCATTGCAAACATCATTGCAAACTTCATTCCACACATCATTCCACACATCGTTCCACACCTCATTCCACACATCATTCCACAACATTCCACACATCATTCCACACATTAATCCACACATCATTCCACACATTAGTCCACACCTCATTCCACACCTCATTCCACTACTCATTCCACACATCATTCCACACGTCATTGCACACCTCATTCCACACCTCATTCCAAAACTCATTCCACACATCATTCCACACATCATTCCACACATCATTGCAAACATCATTGCAAACATCATTCCACACATTATTCCACACATCATTCCACACCTCATTCCACACCTCATTCCACACCTCATTCCACAACTCATTCCACACATCATTCCACACATCATTCCAAACATCATTGCATACATCATTGCACACATCATTCCACACATCATTCCACACCTCATTCCACACATCATTAAACAACATTCCACACATCATTCCTCACCTCATTCCACGCATCATTCCACGCATCATTCCACACATCATGCCACACATCATTCCACATATCATTCCACACATCATTCGACACATCATTCCATCCTACATTCCACAACTCATTCCACACACAATTCCACACCTCATTCCACATATCATTCCACAATATTCAACACATCATTCCACAAAACATTCCACACATCATTCCATTCCTCATTCCACACGTCTTTGAACAACTCATTCCACACATCATTCCACATCTCATTCCACACGTCATTCCACACGTCATTCCACACATCATTCCACACATCATTCCACACGTCATTCCACACATCATTCCATACATCATTCCATACATCATTCCACACCTCATTCCACGCGTCATTCCACACATCATTCCACGCATCATTCCACAACATTCCACAACATTCCACACATCATTCCAAACTTCATTCCACACATCATTCCTCACCTCATTCCACACATCATTCCACACATCATTCAATACATCATTCCACAAATCATTCCACACCTCATTCCACACATCAATCCACACATCATTCCACACATTAGTCCACACCTCATTCCACACCTCATTCCACAACTCATTCCACAACTCATTCCACACATCATTCCACACATCATTCCACACATCTTTGCACACATCATTGCACACTTCATTGCACACATCATTCCACACATCATTCCACACGGCATTCCACACATCATTGACACATCATTGACACATCATTCCACACCACATTCCACACATCATTCCACACATCATTGCACACATCTTTCGAAACAGCATTCCAAATATCATTCCACACCTCATTCCACATATCATTTAACGCAACATTCCACACATCATTCCACACATCTATCCACAACTCATTCCACACATCATTCCACATATCATTGCACACATCATTGCATACATCATTGCATACATCATTGCACACTTCATTCCACGCATCATTCCACACCTCATTCCACACTTCATTAAACAACATTCCACACATCATTCCACTCATCAATCCACACCTTAGTCCACACCTCATTCTACACCTCATTTCATAACTCATTCCACACACCATTCCACACAGCATTCCACACATCATTGCACACATCATTCCACACCTCATTCAACACCACATTCCACACATCATTCCACACAGCATTCCACACATCATTCCACACATCATTGCACACATTAGTCCACATCTGATTCCACAACTCATTCCACAACTCATTCCAAATAACATTCCACGCATCATTCCACACATCATTCCACACATCATTCCACACAGCATTCCACACATCATTGACACATCATTCCACACGTCATTCCACACGTCATTCCACACATCATTCCACGCATCATTGCAAACATCATTCCACACAGCATTCCACACATCATTCCACACAGCATTCCAAATGTCATTCCACACCTCATTCCACAAATCATTTCACGCATCATTCCACATTCTCATTCCAAACCTCATTCCACACATCATTCCACACATCATTGCACACATCAATGGACACATCATTCCACACCTCATTCCACACCTCATTCCACACAACATTCCAAACATCAATCCACACATCATCCCACACATCATTCCACACATCATTCCACACATCATTCCACACATCATTCCACACATCATTCCACACATCATTCCACACCTCATTCCACACCATCATTCCACACATCAATCCACACATCATTCCACAACATTCCACAACATTCCACACATCATTCCTCACCTCATTCCACACATCATTCAATACATAATTGCACATATCATTCCACACATGAGTCCACACATCATTCCACACCTCATTCCACACGTCATTCCACACGTCATTCCACACATCATTCCACACATCATTTCACACAGCATTCCACACTTAATTTCACACATCATTCCATACCTCATTCCACATCTGATCCAACACCTCATTCCACATATCATTCCAAACATCATTGCAAACATCATTGCAAACATCATTCCACACATCATTCCACACATCATTCCACACCTCATTCCACACATCATTCCACAACATTCCACACTTCATTCCACACATCAATCCACACATCATTCCACACATTAGTCCACACCTCATTCCACACCTCATTCCACTACTCATTCCACACATCATTCCACACGTCATTGCACACCTCATTCCACACCTCATTCCACAACTCATTCCACACATCATTCCACACATCATTCCACACATCATTGCAAACATCATTGCAAACATCATTCCTCACATCATTCCACACATCATTCCACACCTCATTCCACACCTCATTCCACAACTCATTCCACACATCATTCCACACACCATTCCACACATCATTGCAAACATCATTGCGCACATCATTGCATACATCATTGCACACATCATTCCGCACATCATTCCACACCTCATTCCACACATCATTAAACAACATTCCACACATCATTCCACACATCAATCCACAAATCATTCCACACATTAGTCCACACCTCATTCCACACCTCATTCCACTACTCATTCCACACAGCATTCCACACATCATTCCACACAGCATTCCACACATTATTGCAGACATCATTCCACACCTCATTCCACACCACATTCCACACATCATTCCACACAGCATTCCATATATCATTCCACACAACATTCCAAATATCATCCAATCCTCATTCCTCATATCATTCCATGCATCATTCCACACCTCATTCCACACATCATTCCACACATCATTCCACTCCTCATTCCACACGTCGTTCCACACATTATTGCACACATCATTCCACACGTCATTCCACACATCATTCCATACATCATTCCATACAACATTCCACACCTCATTCCACGCATCATTCCACGCATCATTCCACACATCATTCCACACATCATTCCACACATCATTCCACACATCATTCCACACATCATTCCACACATCATTCCATCCCTCATTCCACAACTCATTGCACACATCATTCCACACATCATTGATATCGTCATTGCACATATCATTCCACACATCATTCCACAACATTCAACACATCATTCCACATATCAATCCACACATCATTCCATCCCTCATTCCACACCTCATTGAACACCTCATTCCACAAATCATTCCACACCACATTCCACACCCCATTCCACACCTCATTCCACATATCATTCCACAACATTCAACACATCAATCCACAAAACAATCCACACATCATTCCATCCCTCATTCCACACGTCATTGAACAACTCATTCCACACATCGTTCCACACATCATTCCACACAAGATTCCACACCTCTTTTCCACACCTCATTCTTCACATCATTCCACACATCATTCCACACTTCATTCCACACATCAGTCCATACCTCATTCCACACCTCATTCTAGACCTTAATCCACAACTCATTCCAAACATCATTCCAAACATAATTCCAAACATCATTCTAAACATCATTCCACACGTAATTTCACACATCATTCCACACATCTTTCCAAACATCAGTCCACACACATCATTCCACACATCATTCCAGATATTATTCGACACATCATTCCACACCTCATTCCACACATCATTCCACACAGCATTCCACACATCATTCCACACATCATTCCAAATAACATTCCAAATATCATCCAATCCTCATTCCTCATATCATTCCACGCATCATTCCACATATCATTCCACACATCATTCGACACATCATTCCATCCTTCATTCCACAACTCATTCCACACACAATTCCAAACCTCATTCCACATATCATTCCACAATATTCAACACATCATTCCACAAAACAATCCACACATCATTCCATTCCTCATTCCACACGTCTTTGAACAACTCATTCCACACATCATTCCACATCTCATTCCACACGTTATTCCACACGTCATTCCACACGTCATTCCTCACATCATTCCACACATCATTCCACACATCATTCCACACGTCATTCCACACATAATTCCATACATCATTCCATACATCATTCCACACCTCATTCCACGCGTCATGCCACACATCATTCCACACATCATTCCACAACAATCCACAACATTCCACACATCATTCCAAACTTCATTCCACACATCATTCCTCACCTCATTCCACACATCATTCCACACATCATTCAATACATTATTCCACAAATCATTCCACACCTCATTCCACACATCATTCCACACAAATTTCCACAACATTCCACACATCATTCCACACATCAATCCACACATCATTCCACACATTAGTCCACACCTCATTCCACACCTCATTCCACAACTCATTCCACAACTCATTCCACACATCAATCCACACATCATTCCACACATCTTTGCACACATCATTGCACACTTCATTGCACACATCATTCCACACATCATTCCACACGGCATTCCACACATCATTGACACATCATTGACACATCATTCCACACCACATTCCACACATCATTCCACACATCATTGCACATATCATTCCTCACAGCATTCCAAATATCATTCCACACCTCATTCCACATATCATTTAACGCAACATTCCACACATCATTCCACACATCTATCCACAACTCATTCCACACATCATTCCACAAATCATTGCACACATCATTGCATACATCATTGCATACATCATTGCACACATCATTCCACACATCATTCCACACCTCATTCCACACTTCATTAAACAACATTCCACACATCATTCCACACATCAATCCACGCATTAGTCCACACCTCATTCCACACCTCATTCCACAACTCATTCCACACATCATTGCACACATCATTCCACACCTCATTCAACACCACATTCCACACATCATTCCAAATAACATTCCACGCATCATTCCACACATCATTCCACACATCATTCCACACAGCATTCCACACATCATTGACACATCATTCCACACGTCATTCCACACGTCATTCCACACATCATTCCACACATCATTCCACACATCATTCCACACAGCATTCCACACATCATTCCACACATCATTTCACAACTCATTCCACACATCATTCCACACATCATTGCAAACATCATTCCACACAGCATTCCAAATATCATTCCACACCTCATTCCACAAATCATTCCACGCATCATTCCACATTCTCATTCCAAACCTCATTCCACACATCATTCCACACATCATTGCACACATCATTGCACACATCATTCCACACCTCATTCCACACCTCATTCCACACAACATTCCAAACATCAATCCACACATCATTCTACACATCATTCCACACATCATTCCACACATCATTCCACACATCATTCCACACATCATTCCACACCATCATTCCACACATCAATCCACACATCATTCCACAACATTCCACAACATTCCACACATCATTCCTCACCTCATTCCACACATCATTCAATACATAATTCCACATATCATTCCACACATGAGTCCACACATCATTCCACACCTCATTCCACACGTCATTCCACACGTCATTCCACACATCATTCCACACATCATTTCACACAGCATTCCACACTTAATTTCACACATCATTCCATACCTCATTCCACATCTGATCCAACACCTCATTCCACATATCATTCCACACATCATTGCAAACATCATTGCAAACATCATTCCACACATCATTCCACACATCATTCCACACCTCATTCCACACATCATTCCACAACATTCCACACATCATTCCACACATCAATCCACACATCATTCCACACATTAGTCCACACCTCATTCCACACCTCATTCCACTACTCATTCCACAC
The DNA here is from genome assembly GCF_044704955.1 of Pristiophorus japonicus. Taxonomy (NCBI): domain Eukaryota; kingdom Metazoa; phylum Chordata; class Chondrichthyes; family Pristiophoridae; genus Pristiophorus; species Pristiophorus japonicus. The sequence goes on from NW_027252779.1 coordinate 3,936,216, forward strand.
ATCATTCCACACGTCATTGCACACCTCATTCCACACCTCATTCCACAACTCATTGCAAACATCATTCCACACATCATTCCACACATCATTCCACACCTCATTCCACACCTCATTCCACAAGGCTACCCCGTGCGATTTGATTTGACCAATCGATTTATAGATTAAAATCCCACATGATTACTGCCGTTCCTTTTTTACATGCCTCTATTATTCCCTTGATTATTGTCCGCCCCACCGTGAAGTTATTATTTGGGGGCCTATAAACTACGCCCACCAGTAACTTTTTCTCCTTAGTATCTCTAATCTCCACCCACAATGATTCAACATTTTGTACATTAGAGCCAATATCATCTCTCACAACTGCCCTTATATCATTCTTTATTATCAGAGCTGCTCCACCTCTTTCCCTTCTTGTCTATCCTTCCGAATTGTCAGATACCCATGTATGTTTAATGTCCTGAATTGGCCACCCTGCAACCACGTTTCTGTAAAATATACCAAATCATACCCATTCGTAATGATTTGTGCCGTCCACTCATTTGCATTATTTCGAATGCTGCATGCGTTTAGGTAGAGTGTTTAATACTAGTTTTTAAACCATGATTTTAGTTTTGACCCCTCCTGCAGCTACTTTATATTCATACATATTGTCCCTTCCTATCACCTTGTGGTTTACACTTACCACAGTGCTACACTGCTCTGTTGACTCCTGCCTTTTGTATTATTTCTTGGGGTCCTGTTCATCTGCGCTCTCATCCACAATAACAAGCTCAGAGCCCTCTCCTGTGTTCCGACTACTCCTCGCATTGAGGCACCGAGCTTTCAGGCTTGCCTTTTTATTATACTTTGAACCTTTAGAATTTTGCTGTACATTGGCCCTTTCAAAAGAATAAAGTGGGATTACAATCATCCCTGAAGGCAATTGTGCAGTGTAGCTCAGGACCACGCGGGCCTGGGACGGTCTTTGAAGCCCAAGGTGATGGACAGGCAGGAAGGAAGGAGGGACGTAAATCAACCCCGAAAAAAGCCAATTAAAAAATAGACCTATTTAAATGTTTTATCAGTGATAAATTATAATTTCATTTTAAAAAGTTTGAATTTGATTTGTTTTAAATAAATAAGTAATTAACAATCTATATATTTTTCAATTGCACTTAGCCTGTTTGTCTGCATGGATAGCATTGGAAATCAGGGGAAGCAGGCAGTAAATACCCACACACACAGAAAGCCCATGCTGGAAGACAAGCTACGTGGGAAGAATTGGGCTGCAACAGCGATTGTTTGAAGTGGCGTGTGTCCTTCTGCTGTTTTTCAGATGTGCAATGTCAGGATCTGATAGCAGCTGCTTGTACTGTGAAAGAGGTCAAAGGTCAAATGCAATAGAGGCCAGAACTGGTAGAGCAGAAAAACTTATTTATTTTGTGAAATTTAAGAAGCAGAAATTTCTACATTAAACAAAGTCAATCAGTCATTTAATGTCTTGATCTGATTTGATTTTGGAAATAATTGACTTGGAGGGCTGGGGGTGGAGGTCATCATGGCACGCAGCCCACAAGCAAGCCCTGGCTGAAATCGCTATGTTTCTAACTTATGTACTTAGCTTTTTTTCACATGTGGAAACGCATAATTCCACAGCAGCTTCTTCCCCGTCAGAACAAGGAATGTTCAATAAAATCAGCATGGCTTCAAGTGGCATATTTCCCTTTTTCCCCACATGACATGAAATGCACAATATGTTCGCAGAGCGCTTTTGCACGCTCTCTATCTCGCTCACTCACACACACACACAAACACACAAACACACACACAATTTCCTGCAGCCACCAAAGGCAGTTTTCGAAATTAGAAATTAAAATCCGGGAATTCATCAGATCCCTTTTAAAGAGAAACAGAATCATCCTGGACTGAGAGAACATGCCTTTTAAATAGATACAAAATGATCCTGGACTGAGAGCTCCTCCATTTTAAACAGACACAGAATGATCTTGGACCGAGAGAACATCCCTTTTAAACAGACAGAGAATGATTCTGGACTGAAAGCTCATGCCTTTTAAACAAACACAGAATGGTGCGGGACTGAAAACTCATTCCGTTTCATCAGACTCAGAATGACCTGGCACTGAACAATCCCTTTGTAAACAGACACATAATGATGCCGGGCTGACAGCATATCCGTTTTGAATATACATCATAGAATCATAGAAGTTTGCACCACGAAATGAGGCCATTTCCGTCCATCGTGTCTATGCCGGCCAACAAGAGGCTAGCCAGCCTAATCCCACTTTCCAGCTTTAGGTCTGTACCACTGTAGGTTACGGCATTTCAAGTGCCCGTCCAAATAATGTTTAAATGTGATGAGAGTTTCTGCCTCTTCCAGCCTTTCAGGCACTGAGTTATAGACCCCCACAACCTCTGCGTGGAGAATTTTCCCCTGACATCCTGTCTAAACATTCTACCAATTAGTTAACATTTCTGCTCCCTGGTTGTTCCCGCTGCTAAGGGAAGCAGGCCCTTTATATCCACTATATCTAGGCCGCTCATAATTTTATACAACTCAATTAATCTCCGCTGCCCTAAGCCTCCTTTCTTCCAAAGAAAACACGTCCAGCCTATGTAATCTGTCCTCATTGCTTGAATTTTCCAATCTCGGCAACATCCTTGTAAATCTCCTCTGTACATTCTCCAGTGCAATCATGTCCTCCCTGTAATGCGGTGACCAAAACGGCAGGAAGCATTCCAGCTGTGGCCTAACCAGTGTTTTATACAGTTAAAGCATACCCACCCCCTCCCACCCCTGCTCTTGTATTCTATGCCTTGGTAATAAAGGCACGCATTCCGTTTGACTTCTTAACAACCGTATCTATCTGGCCTGGAACTTTTAGTGATCTGTGGAGATGCACTCCAAGGTGCCTTTGTTCCTCTACACTTCTTACTCTCGTACCATGTTTATTCATTTTCTATGTTAGCCCACCCTAAATGCATTACCTCACACTTCTCTGGATTAAATTCCATTTGCCACTGTTCTGCCCACCTGACCAGTTGATTGATATCTTCGTGCAGTCCGCAAATTTCTTCTTCATTATCAACCACGCAGCCTATTTTTGTATCATCTGCAAACTTCTTAATCATACTCTGTATATTTGAGTTTAGATCATTGCTGCATGCCACAAGAAGCAAGGGACCCAGTCGTGAGCCCTGCGCAACCTCACTGGAAACATCCTTCCAGTCGCAGAAACAACCATCAACCATTAAACTTTGCTTCCTGCCTCTGAGCCAATTTTGGATATAACTTGCTACTTTGCCCTGGATCCCATGGGCTTTTACTTTTATGACCAGTCTGTGTTGTGGGACCTTCTCAAAGGCTTTGCTAAAATGCATATACAGTACATCATATGCTTTGCCTTCATTGATCCACTTGGTCACCTCCTCGAAAATGCAATCAAGTTAGTTAGACACGACATTCCCATAACAACTCCGTGCCGACTATCCTTGATTAATCTGTGTCGTTTCTAAGTGAAAATTTATCATGTCCTTCACGATGTTTTTCCAATAATTTTCCCAGCACTGCGGTTGCGAATGAGGATCATATGCAAAATGATACTGGACTGTCAGCAAATCCCTTTTATACAGATATAGAGTGATCCGGGACTTACAGTGCATCACTTTTAAACAGATATAGAATGATCCGGGACTCGCAGCATATCCCCTGTTCACAGACACAGAATGATCCGGGACTGATAGCGCACACTTTTGCAAAGACATAGAATGATCCGGGATTCACAGTGTAACCATTTTAAACAGAAACGGAATGATCCGGGACTAATAGCACAATCTTTTAAACAGACAAATAATGATTCGGGACTGATAGCACAGCCGCTTCAAAGGATATGGACATAGAATGAATAAAAACAGAAAATTCTGTAAAACTCAGCAGGTCGTGCAGATTCCACGGCTGAAGAACCCAATTTCACGTTCAGTCGGATGATCATTCCGATCTTTTAGGAAAATTATCAACACGGACAGCGCCTGGACAAAATGCAGCGAGGAAGGACATAAAGAATGTTTGTGATACGGTGGAGTGCAGAAGTGACTAAATCCGAAATGGCATAATGGGAAAATGCAAAGTGGGTGGTAATAAAGGAACAAAGGATGGTCCAAAGGAGGTATTAGTTGGAACAGCAGAACCATTACCACCATCTGCTGCCCCAGAAAATGGGAGCGGTGCTTATGATCCGATTTATTGCGGTAATTCTTTTTAAAAGTCCCACATCTGTACCAGTTAAATTTGTCAAACCATCTGTGGTCACATTTGGCAGTTTGCTCCAGTGGAGCTTCAGACGTTCAATGCAGTCAGATTCTCTCCTACAAATCCGATCCAGTTGTTGCGCCTTTCATTGTTTCCATTGAAAAAATTCAACTGTGATTTTAAAGTTATCGCTAATTCCTCTGAAAACAATCAAGAGCCGTGCTGCATAATTGAAAGCAGTGACGTCTGTCATCGAGAGCTAATGGAAACAACTTGAAGCACTTTGCTTTCCTGTTCAACTCAGTATCCAAGTCTACATCAATCACTTCAAAATAGCGAGTAATAGTTCTTCGTGCAAAACTAATGTTCTCAAAAACATTTTGGTTTTCGGGGTGCAGCATGTCAGAAGCAAATAGAATGCATTCCTTGATAAAACTCCCTTTCAGCAAAAGGCTTATTTACTTTCGGGATTTTAATACCAGAACATAACTTGCCTTTGTAGCGGCTTCCTGAACAGTAGCTTGTCGCACATAAATGTTTTGCTGAGCTTTTGAGTAAGTTGCGATTTTCTCAGTTTTTCTTGCCCTTTCCTCAGTTAATAATTAGGATAATTAGGATCATTCGTTGAAAAATGGCGATTCAAATTTTCCTCCTTGCATTCCTTACTCCTTGTTTTTTTCTCATCCTGACTGCAGTTGGGCAGCGCGAGTCCGGGGTCGGAGAGGCCTATAAATGCTCGTCGGAGGAGGAGTTCGGGCAGTTGGGTCGTGCGAGTCCGGGGTCGGAGAGACCTATAAAGTCTCGTCGGAGGAGGAGTTCTGTCAGTTGGGCAGTGCGAGTCTGGGGTCGAAGAGGCCTATAAAGGCTCTTCGGAGCAGGAGTTCCGGCAGTTGGGCAGCGCGATTCAGGGGTCGGAGAGGCCTATAAAGTCTCGTCGGACGAGGAGTTTGGGCAGTTGGGTCGTGCGAGTCCGGGGTCGGAGACGCCTATAAAGTCTCGTCGGAGGAGGAGTTTGGGCAGTTGGGTAGTGGGAGTCCGGGGTCGGAGAGGCCTATAAAGTTTCATCGGAGGAGGAGTTTGGGCAGTTGGGCAGCGGGAGTGCGGGGTCGGAGAGGCCTATAAAGTCTCGTTGGAGGAGGAGTTTGGGCAGTTTGGCAGTGCGAGTCCGGTATCGGAGAGACCTATAAATGCTCGTCGGAGGTGGAGTTTGGGCAGTTGGGCAGTGCGAGTCCGGGGTCGGAGAGGCCTTTCAAGGCTCGTCGGAGGTGGAGTTTGGGCAGTTGGGTAGTGCAAGTCCGGGATCGGAGAGGCCTCTAAAGGCCCGTCGGAGGAGGAGTTTGGGCAGTTGGGCAGTGCGAGACCGGGATCGGAGAGGCCTATAAAGTCTCGTCGGAGGAGGAGTTTGGGCAGTTGGGCAGTGCGAGTCCAGAATCGGAGAGGCCTCTAAAGGCCCGTCGGAGGAGGAGTTTGGGCAGTTGGGTAGTGCGAGTCTGGGATCGGAGAGGCCTATAAAGTCTCGTCGGAGGAGGAGTTTGGGCAGTTGGGTACTGCGAGTCCGGGATTGGACAGGCCTATAAAGTCTCGTTGGAGGAGGAGTTCGGGCAGTTGTGTAGTCCGAGTCCGGGATCGGAGAGGTCTATAAAGTCTCGTCGGAGGAGGAGTTTGGTCAGTTGGGTAGTGTGAGTCCGGGATCGGAGAGGCCTATAAAGTCACGTTGGAGGAGGATTTTGGGCAGTTGGGCAGTGCGAGTCCGGTATTGGAGAGGCCTCTAAAAGCCCGTCGGAGAGGAGTTTGGGCAGTTGGGTAGTGCGAGTCCAGAATCGGAGAGGCCTATAAATGCTCGTCGGAAGAGGAGTTTGGGCAATTGGGTAGTGCGAGTCCGGGATCGGAGAGGCCTCTAAAGGCCCGTCGAAAGAGGAGTTTGGGCAGTTGGGTAGACCGAGTCCAGGATCGGAGAGGCCTATAAATGCTCGTCGGAGGAGCAGTTCGGGCAGTTGGGTAGTGCGAGTCCGGGATCGGAGAAGCCAATAAAGTCTCGTCGGAGGAGGAGTTTGGGCAGTTGGGTAGTGCGAGTCCGGGATCGGAGAGGCCTATAAATAATCGTCGGAGGAGGAGTTTGTGCAGTTGGGTAGTTCGAGTCCGGTATCGGAGAGGCCTATAAAGTCTCGTCGGAGGAGGAGTTTGGTCAGTTGGGTAGTGCGAGTCCGGGATCGGAGAGGCCTATAAAGTCTCGTCGGAGGAGGAGTTTGGTCAGTTGGGTAGTGCGAGTACGGGATCGGAGAGGCCTATAAATGCTCGTCGGAGGAGGAGTTTGGTCAGTTGGGCAGTGCGAGTCCGGGGTCGGAGAGGTCTATAAAGTCTCGTCGGAGGAGGAGTTTGGGCAGTTGGGTAGTGCGAGTCTGGGGTCGAAGAGGCCTATAAAGGCTCTTCGGAGCAGGAGTTCCGGCAGTTGGGCAGCGCGATTCAGGGGTCGGAGAGGCCTATAAAGTCTCGTCGGACGAGGAGTTTGGGCAGTTGGGTCGTGCGAGTCCGGGGTCGGAGACGCCTATAAAGTCTCGTCGGAGGAGGAGTTTGGGCAGTTGGGTAGTGGGAGTCCGGGGTCGGAGAGGCCTATAAAGTTTCATCGGAGGAGGAGTTTGGGCAGTTGGGCAGCGGGAGTGCGGGGTCGGAGAGGCCTATAAAGTCTCGTTGGAGGAGGAGTTTGGGCAGTTGGGCAGTGCGAGTCCGGTATCGGAGAGACCTATAAATGCTCGTCGGAGGTGGAGTTTGGGCAGTTGGGCAGTGCGAGTCCGGGGTCGGAGAGGCCTTTCAAGGCTCGTCGGAGGTGGAGTTTGGGCAGTTGGGTAGTGCAAGTCCGGGATCGGAGAGGCCTCTAAAGGCCCGTCGGAGGAGGAGTTTGGGCAGTTGGGCAGTGCGAGACCGGGATCGGAGAGGCCTATAAAGTCTCGTCGGAGGAGGAGTTTGGGCAGTTGGGCAGTGCGAGTCCAGAATCGGAGAGGCCTCTAAAGGCCCGTCGGAGGAGGAGTTTGGGCAGTTGGGCAGTGCGAGTCCGGGATCGGAGAGGCCTATAAAGTCTCGTCGGAGGAGGAGTTTGGGCAGTTGGGTAGTGCGAGTCTGGGATCGGAGAAGCCTCTAAATTCTCGTCGGAGGAGGAGTTTGGTCAGTTGGGTAGTGCGAGTCCGGGATCGGAGAGGCATATAAAGTCTCGTTGGAGGAGGAGTTTGGGCAGTTGGGCAGTGCGAGTCCGGGTTCGGAGAGGCCTATAAAGTCTCGTCGGAGGAGGAGTTTGGGCAGTTGGGTAGTGCGAGTCTGGGATCGGAGAGGCCTATAAAGTCTCGTCGGAGGAGGAGTTTGGTCAGTTGGGTACTGCGAGTCCGGGATTGGACAGGCCTATAAAGTCTCGTTGGAGGAGGAGTTCGGGCAGTTGTGTAGTCCGAGTCCGGGATCGGAGAGATCTATAAAGTCTCGTCGGAGGAGGAGTTTGGTCAGTTGGGTAGTGTGAGTCCGGGATCGGAGAGGCCTATAAAGTCACGTTGGAGGAGGATTTTGGGCAGTTGGGCAGTGCGAGTCCGGTATTGGAGAGGCCTCTAAAAGCCCGTCGGAGAGGAGTTTGGGCAGTTGGGTAGTGCGAGTCCAGAATCGGAGAGGCCTATAAATGCTCGTCGGAAGAGGAGTTTGGGCAATTGGGTAGTGCGAGTCCGGGATCGGAGAGGCCTCTAAAGGCCCGTCGAAAGAGGAGTTTGGGCAGTTGGGTAGACCGAGTCCAGGATCGGAGAGGTCTATAAATGCTCGTCGGAGGAGCAGTTCGGGCAGTTGGGTAGTGCGAGTCCGGGATCGGAGAAGCCAATAAAGTCTCGTCGGAGGAGGAGTTTGGGCAGTTGGGTAGTGCGAGTCCGGGATCGGAGAGGCCTATAAATAATCGTCGGAGGAGGAGTTTGTGCAGTTGGGTAGTTCGAGTCCGGTATCGGAGAGGCCTATAAAGTCTCGTCGGAGGAGGAGTTTGGTCAGTTGGGTAGTGCGAGTCCGGGATCGGAGAGGCCTATAAAGTCTCGTCGGAGGAGGAGTTTGGTCAGTTGGGTAGTGCGAGTACGGGATCGGAGAGGCCTATAAATGCTCGTCGGAGGAGGAGTTTGGTCAGTTGGGCAGTGCGAGTCCGGGGTCGGAGAGGTCTATAAAGTCTCGTCGGAGGAGGAGTTTGGGCAGTTGGGTAGTGCGAGTCTGGGATCGGAGAGGCCTATAAAGTCTCGTCGGAGGAGGAGTTTGGTCAGTTGGGTACTGCGAGTCCGGGATCGGAGAGGCCTATAAAGCCTCGTTGGAGGAGGAGTTCGGGCAGTTGTGTAGTCCGAGTCCGGGATCGGAGAGGCCTATAAAGTCTCGTTGGAGGAGGAGTTTGGTCAGTTGGGTAGAGCGAGTCCGGGATCGGAGAGGCCTATAAAGTCTCGTCGGAGGAGGAGTTTGGTCAGTTGGGTAGTGCGAGTCCGGTATTGGAGGGGCCTATAAAGGCCCGTCGGAGGAGGAGTTTGTGCAGTTGGGTAGTGCGAGTCCGGGATCGGAGAGGCCTCTAAAAGCCCGTCGGAGAGGAGTTTGGGCAGTTGGTTAGTGCGAGTCCAGGGTCGGAGAGGCCTATAAATGCTCGTCGGAGGAGGAGTTTGGGCAATTGGGTAGTGCGAGTCCGGTATCGGAGAGGCCAATAAAGTCTCGTCGGAGGAGGAGTTTGGGCAGTTGGGTAGTGCGAGTCCGGGATCGGAGAGGCCTATAAATGCTCGTTGGAGGAGGAGTTTGGTCAGTTGGGCAGTGCGAGTCCGGGGTCGGAGAGGCCTATAAATACTCGTCGGAGGAGGAGTTTGTGCAGTTGGGTAGTTCGAGGCCGGGATCGGAGAGGCCTGTAAAATCTCGTCGGAGGAGGAGTTTGGTCAGTTGGGTAGTGCGAGTCCGGGATCGGAGAGGCCTATAAAGTCTCGTCGAAGGAGGAGTTTGGTCAGTTGGGTAGTGCGAGTACGGGATCGGAGAGGCCTATAAATGCTCGTCGGAGGAGGAGTTTGGTCAGTTGGGCAGTGCGAGTCCGGAGTCGGAGAGGTCTATTAAGTCTCGTCGGAGGAGGAGTTTGGTCAGTTGGGTAGTGCGAGTCTGGGATCGGAGAGGCCTATAAAGTCTCGTTGGAGGAGGAGTTCGGGCAGTTGTGTAGTCCGAGTCCGGGATCGGAGAGGCCTATAAAGTCTCGTCGGAGGAGGAGTTTGGTCAGTTGGGTAGAGCGACTCCGGGATCGGAGAGGCCTATAAAGTCACGTTGGAGGAGGAGTTTGGGCAGTTGGGCAGTGCGAGTCCGGTATTGGAGGGGCCTATAAAGGCCCGTCGGAGGAGGAGTTTGTGCAGTTGGGTAGTGCGAGTCCGGGATCGGAGAGGCCTCTAAAAGCCCGTCGGAGAGGAGTTTGGGCAGTTGGGTAGTGCGAATCCAGGATCGGATAGCCCTATAAATGCTCGTCGGAGGAGGAGATTGGGCAATTGGGTAGTGCGAGTCCGGGATCGGAGAGGCCAATAAAGTCTCGTCGGAGGAGGAGTTTGGGCAGTTGGGTAGTGCGAGTCCGGGATCGGAGAGGCCTATAAATGCTCGTCGGAGGAGGAGTTTGGTCAGTTGGGCAGTGCGAGTCCGGGGTCGGAGAGGCCTATAAAGGCTCGTCGGAGGAGGAGTTTGGGCAGTTGGGCAGTGCGAGTCCGGGATCGGAGAGGCCTCTAAAGGCCCGTCGGAGGAGGAGTTTGTGCAGTTGTGCAGTGCGAGTCGGGGATCGGAGAGGGCTCTAAATTCTCGTCAGAGGAGGAGTTTGGTCAGTTGGGTAGTGCGAGTCCGGGATCGGAGAGGCCTATAAAGTCTCGACGGAGGAGGAGTTAGGGCAGTTGGGTAGTGCGTGTCCGGGTTCGGAGAGGCCTATAAAGTCTCGTCGGAGGAGGAGTTCGGGCAGTTGGTTAGTGCGAGTCCGGGATCGGAGAGGCCTTTAAAGTCTCGTCGGAGGAGGAGTTCGGGCAGTTGGGTAGTGCGAGTCCGGGATCGGAGAGGCCTCTAAAGGCCCGTCGAAAGAGGAGTTTGGTCAGTTGGGCAGTGCGAGTCCGGGGTCGGAGAGGCCTATAAAGTCTCGTCGGAGGAGGAGTTTGGGAAGTTGGGTAGTGCGAGTCCGGGTTCGGAGAGGCCTAAAAAGTCTCGTCGGAGGAGGGGTTTGGCCAGTTGGGTAGTGCGAGTCTGGGTTCGGAGAGGCCTATAAAGTCTCGTCGGAGGAGGAGTTTGGTCAGTTGGGTACTGCGAGTCCGGGATCGGAGAGGTCTATAAAGTCTCGTTGGAGGAGGAGTTCGGGCAGTTGTGTAGTGCGAGTCCGGGATCGGAGAGGCTTATAAAGTCTCGTCGGAGGAGGAGTTTGGTCAGTTGGGTAGTGCGAGTCCGGGATCGGAGAGGCCTCTAAAGGCCCGTCGGAGGAGGAGTTTGGGAAGTTGGGCAGTGTGAGTCCGGGATCGGAGAGGCCTATAAAGTCTCGTCGGAGGAGGTGTTTGGGCAGTTGGGTAGTGCGAGTCCGGGATCGGAGAGGCCTCTAAAGTCTCGTCAGAGGAGGAGCTGGTCAGTTGGGTAGTGCGAGTCCGGGATCGGAGAGGCCTTTAAAGTCTCGTCGGAGGAGGTGTTTGGGCAGTTGGGTAGTGCGAGTCCGGGTTCGGAGAGGCCTATAAAGTCTCGTCGGATGAGGTGTTTGGGCAGTTGGGTAGTGCGAGTCCGGGATCGGAGAGGCCTATAAAGTCTCGTCGGAGGAGGAGTTTGGTCAGTTGCGTAGTGCGAGTCCGAATCGGAGAGGCCTATAAAGTCTCGTTGGAGGAGCAGTTCGGGCAGTTGGGTAGTGCGAGTCCGGGATTGGAGCGGCCGATAAAGGCCCGTCGGATGAAGAGTTTGGGCAGTTGGGTAGTGCGAGTCCGGGATCGGAGAGGCCTCCAAAGGCCCGTCGGAGGAGGAGTTTGGGCAGTTGGGTAGTGCGACTCCGGGATCGGAGAGGCCTATAAATGCTCGTCGGAGGAGGAGTTTGGGCAGTTGTGTAGTGCGAGTCCGGGATCGGAGAGGCCTATAAAGTCTCGTCGGAGGAGGAGTTTGGTCAGTTGGGTAGTGCGAGTCCGGGATCGGAAAGGCCTATAAATGCTCATCGGAGGAGGAGTTTGGGCAGTTGGGTAGTGCGAGTCCGGGATCGGAGAGGCCTATAAAATCTCGTCGGAGGAGGAGTTTGGTCAGTTGGGTATGCGAGTCCGGGATCGGAGAGGCCTATAAAGTCTCTTCGGAGGAGGAGTTTGGTCAGTTGGGCAGTGCGAGTCCGGGATCGGAGAGGCCTCTCAAGGCCCGTCGGAGGAGGAGTTTGGGCAGTTGGGCAGTGCGAGTCCGGGATCGGAGAGGCCTCTAAAGGCCCGTCGGAGGAGGAGTTTGAGCAGTTGGGTAGTGCGAGTCCGGGATCGGAAAGGCCTATAAATGCTCATCGGAGGAGGAGTTTGGGCAGTTGGGTAGTGCGAGTCCGGGATCGGAGAGGCCTATAAAGTCTCGTCGGAGGAGGAGTTTGGTCAGTTGGGTATGCGAGTCCGGGATCGGTAAGGCCTATAAAGTCTCGTCGGAGGAGGAGTTTGGTCAGTTGGGCAGTGCGAGTCCGGGATCGGAGAGGCCTCTAAAGTCTCGTCGGAGGAGGAGTTTGGTCAGTTGGGTATGCGAGTCCGGGATCGGAGAGGCCTATAAAGTCTCGTCGGAGGAGGAGTTTGGTCAGTTGGGTACTGCGAGTCCGGGATCGGAGAGGCCTATAAAGTCTCGTTGGAGGAGGAGTTCGGGCAGTTGTGTAGTGCGAGTCCGGGATCGGAGAGGCCTATAAAGTCTCGTTGGAGGAGGAGTTTGGTCAGTTGGGTAGTGCGAGTCTGGGATCGGGGAGGCCTCTAAAGGCCCGTCGGAGGAGGAGTTTGGGAAGTTGGGCAGTGCGAGTCCGGGATCGGAGAGGCCTATAAAGTCTCGTCGGAGGAGGTGTTTGGGCAGTTGGGTAGTGCGAGTCCGGGATCGGAGAGGCCTCTAAAGTCTCATCAGAGGAGGAGCTGGTCAGTTGGGTAGTGCGAGTCCGGGATCGGAGAGGCCTATAAAGTCTCGTCGGAGGAGGTGTTTGGGCAGTTGGGTAGTGCGAGTCCGGGTTCGGAGAGGCCTATAAAGTCTCGTCGGATGAGGTGTTTGGGCAGTTGGGTAGTGCGAGTCCGGGATCGGAGAGGCCTATAAAGTCTCGTCGGAGGAGGAGTTTGGTCAGTTGGGTAGTGCGAGTCCGGAATCGGAGAGGCCTATAAAGTCTCGTTGGAGGAGCAGTTCGGGCAGTTGGGTAGTGCGAGTCCGGGATCGGAGAGACCTATAAAGGCTCGTCGGAGGAGGAGTTCGGGCAGTTGGGTAGTGCGAGTCCGGGATTGGAGCGGCCGATAAAGGCCCGTCGGATGAAGAGTTTGGGCAGTTGGGTAGTGCGAGTCCGGGATCGGAGAGGCCTCCAAAGGCCCGTCGGAGGAGGAGTTTGGGCAGTTGGGTAGTGCGACTCCGGGATCGGAGAGGCCTATAAATGCTCGTCGGAGGAGCAGTTTGGGCAGTTGTGTAGTGGGAGTCCGGGATCGGAGAGGCCTATAAAGTCTCGTCGGAGGAGGAGTTTGGTCAGTTGGGTAGTGCGAGTCCGGGATCGGAAAGGCCTATAAATGCTCATCGGAGGAGGAGTTTGGGCAGTTGGGTAGTGCGAGTCCGGGATCGGAGAGGCCTATAAAGTCTCGTCGGAGGAGGAGTTTGGTCAGTTGGGTATGCGAGTCCGGGATCGGAGAGGCCTATAAAGTCTCGTCGGAGGAGGAGTTTGGTCAGTTGGGCAGTGCAAGTCCAGGATCGGAGAGGCCTCTAAAGGCCCGTCGGAGGAGGAGTTTGGGCAGTTGGGCAGTGCGAGTCCGGGATCGGAGAGGCCTCTAAAGGCCCGTCGGAGGAGAAGTTTGGGCAGTTGGGTAGTGCGAGTCCAGGATCGGAAAGGCCTATAAATGCTCATCGGAGGAGGAGTTTGGGCAGTTGTGTAGTGCGAGTCCGGGATCGGAGAGGCCTATAAAGTCTCGTAGGAGGAGGAGTTTTGTCAGTTGGGTATGCGAGTCCGGGATCGGAGAGGCCTATAAAGTCTCGTCGGAGGAGGAGTTTGGTCAGTTGGGCAGTGCGAGTCCGGGATCGGAGAGGCCTCTAAAGGCCCGTCGGAGGAGGAGTTTGGGCAGTTGGGCAGTGCGATTCCGGGATCGGAGAGGCCTATAAAGTCTCGTCGGAGGAGGATTTTGGGCAGTTGGGTAGTGCGAGTCCGGGACCGGATAGGCCTCTAAAGTCTTGTCGGAGGAGGAGTTTGGTCAGTTGGGTAGTGCGAGTCCGGGATCGGAGAGGCCTATAAAGTCTCGTAGGAGGAGGGGTTTGGGCAGTTGGTAGTGCGAGTCCGGGATCGGAGAGGCCTATAAAGTCTCGGCGGAGAAGGTGTTTGGGCAGTTGGGTAGTGCGAGTCCGGGATCGGAGAGGCCTATAAAGTCTCGTCGGAGGAGGAGTTCGGTCAGTTGGGTCGTGCGAGTCCGGGATCGGAGAGGCCTATAAAGTCTCGTTGGAGGTGGAGTTCGGGCAGTTGGGTAGTGCGAGTCCGGGATTGGAGAGGCCTCTAAATGCCCGTCGGAGGAGGAGTTTGGGCAGTTGGGCAGTGCGAGTCCGGGATCGGATAGGGCTATAAAGTCTCGTCGGCGGAGGAGTTTGGGCAGTTGTGTAGTGCGAGTACGGGATCGGAGAGGCCTATAAAGTCTCGTTGGAGGAGGAGTTCGGGCAGTTGTGTAGTGCGAGTCCGGGATCGGAGAGGCCTATAAAGTCTCGTCAGAGGAGGAGTTTGGTCAGTTGGGTCGTGCGAGTCCGGGATCGGAGAGGCCTCTAAAGGCCCGTCGGAGGAGGAGTTTGGGAAGTTGGGCAGTGCGAGTCCGGGATCGGAGAGGCCTATAAAGTCTCGTCGGAGGAGGTGTTTGGGCAGTTGGGTAGTGCGAGTCCGGGATCGGAGAGGCCTCTAAAGTCTCGTCAGAGGAGGAGCTGGTCAGTTGGGTAGTGCGAGTCCGGGATCGGAGAGGCCTATAAAGTCTCGTCGGAGGAGGTGTTTGGGCAGTTGGGCAGTGCGAGTCCGGGTTCGGAGAGGCCTATAAAGTCTCGTCGGATGAGGTGTTTGGGCAGTTGGGTAGTGCGAGTCCGGGATCGGAGAGGCCTATAAAGTCTCGTCGGAGGAGGAGTTTGGTCAGTTGGGTAGTGCGAGTCCGCAATCGGAGAGGCCTATAAAGTCTCGTTGGAGGAGCAGTTAGGGCAGTTGGGTAGTGCGAGTCCGGGATCGGAGAGGCCTATAAAGGCTCGTCGGAGGAGGAGTTCGGGCAGTTGGGTAGTGCGAGTCCGGGATTGGAGCGGCCGATAAAGGCCCGTCGGAGGAGGAGTTTGGGCAGTTGGGTAGTGCGACTCCGGGATCGGAGAGGCCTATAAATGCTCGTCGGAGGAGGAGTTTGGGCAGTTGTGTAGTGCGAGTCCGGGATCGGAGAGGCCTATAAAGTCTCGTCGGAGGAGGAGTTTGGTCAGTTGGGCAGTGCGAGTCCGGGATCGGAGAGGCCTCTAAAGGCCCGTCGGAGGAGGAGTTTGACCAGTTGGGCAGTGCGAGTCCGGGATCGGAGAGGCCTCTAAAGGCCCGTCGGAGGAGGAGTTTGGGCAGTTGGTTAGTGCGAGTCCGGGATCGGAAAGGCCTATAAATGCTCATCGGAGGAGGAGTTTGGGCAGTTGGGTAGTGCGAGTCCGGGATCGGAGAGGCCTATAAAGTCTCGTCGGAGGAGGAGTTTGGTCAGTTGGGTATGCGAGTCTGGGATCGAAGAGGCCTATAAAGTCTCGTCGGAGGAGGAGTTTGGTCAGTTGGGCAGTGCGAGTCCGGGATCAGAGAGGCCTCTAAAGGCCCGTCGGAGGAGGAGTTTGGGCAGTTGGGCAGTGCGGTTCCGGGATCGGAGAGGCCTATAAAGTCTCGTCGGAGGAGGATTTTGGGCAGTTGGGTATTGCGAGTCCGGGACCGGATAGGCCTCTAAAGTCTCGTCGGAGGAGGAGTTTGGTCAGTTGGGTAGTGCGAGTCCGGGATCGGAGAGGCCTATAAAATCTCGTAGGAGGAGGAGTTTGGGCAGTTGGTAGTGCGAGTCCGGGATCGGAGAGGCCTATAAAGTCTCGTCGGAGAAGGTGTTTGGGCAGTTGGGTAGTGCGAGTCCGGGATCGGAGAGGCCTATAATGTCTCGTCGGAGGAGGAGTACAGTCAGTTGGGTAGTGCGAGTCCGGGATTGGAGAGGCCTCTAAATGCTCGTCGGAGGAGGAGTTTGGGCAGTTGGTAGTGCGAGTCCGGGATCGGAGAGGCCTATAAAGTCTCGTTGGATGTGGAGTTCGGGCAGTTGGGTAGTGCGAGTCCGGGATTGGAGAGGCCTCTAAATGCTCGTCGGAGGAGGAGTTTGGGCAGTTGGGCATTGCGAGTCCGGGATCGGATAGCGCTATAAAGTCTCGTCGGCGGAGGAGTTGGGCAGTTCGGTAGTGCGAGTACGGGATCGGAGAGGCCTCTAAAGTCTCGTCGGAGGAGGAGTTTGGTCAGTTGGGTTGTGCGAGTCCGGGATCGGAGATGCCTATAAAGTCTTATCGGAGGAGGAGTTTGGGCAGTTGGGTAGTGCGAGTCCGGGTTCGGAGAGGCCTATAAAGTCTCGTCGGAGGAGGTGTTTGGGCAGTTGGGTAGTGCGAGTCCGGGATCGGAGAGGCCTATAAAGTCTCGTCGGAGGAGGAGTTTGGTCAGTTGGGTAGTGCGAGTCCGGGGTCGGAGAGGCCTTTAAAGGCTCGTCGGAGGTGGAGTTTGGGCAGTTGGGCAGTGCGAGTCCGGGATCGGAGAGGCCACTAAAGGCCCGTCGGAGGAGGAGTTTGGGCAGTTGGGCAGTGCGAGTCCGGGATCGGAGAGGCCTTTCAAATCTCGTCGGAGGAGGAGTTTGGGCAGTTGGGTAGTGCGAGTCCGGGATCGGAGAGGCCTCTAAATTCTCGTCGGAGGAGGAGTTTGGTCAGTTGGGTAGTGCGAGTCCGGGATCGGAGAGGCCTATAAAGTCTCATCGGAGGAGGAGTTTGGGCAGTTGGGTAGTGCGAGTCTGGGTTCGGAGAGGCCTATAAAGTCTCGTCGGAGGAGGAGTTTGGGCAGTTGGGTAGTGCGAGTCTGGGATCGGAGAGGCATATAAAGTCTCGTCGGAGGAGGAGTTTGGTCAGTTGGGTTCTGCGAGTCCGGGATCGGAGAGGCCTATAAAGTCTCGTTGGAGGAGGAGTTCGGGCAGTTGTGTAGTGCGAGTCCGGGACCGGAGAGGCCTATAAAGTCTCGTCGGTGGAGGAGTTTGGTCAGTTGGGTAGTGCGAGTCCGGGATCGGAGAGGCCTATATTGTCACATTGGCGGAGGAGTTTGGGCAGTTGGGCAGTGCGAGTCGGTATTGGAGAGGCCTATAAAGGCCCGTCGGAGGAGGAGTTTGGGCAGTTGGGTAGTGCGAGTCCTGGATTGGAGAGGCCTCTAAAGGCACGTCGGAGGAGGAGTTTGGGCAGTTGGGCAGTGCGAGTCCGGGATCGGAGAGGGCTATAAAGTCTCGTCGGCGGAGGAGTTTGGGCAGTCGGGTAGTGCGAGTACGGGATCAGAGAGGCCTCTAAAGTCTCGTCGGAGGAGGAGTTTGGTCAGTTGGGTAGTGCGAGTCCGGGATCGGAGATGCCTATAAAGTCTTAGCGGAGGAGGAGTTTGGGCAGTTGGGTAGTGCGAGTCCGGGTTCGGAGAGGCCTATAAAGTCTCGTCGGAGGAGATGTTTGGGCAGTTGGGTAGTGCGAGTCCGGGATCGGAGAGGCCTATAAAGTCTCGTCGGAGGAGGAGTTTGGTCAGTTGGGTAGTGCGAGTCCGGGGTCGGAGAGGCCTATAAAGGCTCGTCGGAGGTGGAGTTTGGGCAGTTGGGCAGTGCGAGTCCGGGATCGGAGAGGCCACTAAAGGCCCGTCGGAGGAGGAGTTTGGGCAGTTGGGCAGTGCGAGTCCGGGATCAGAGAGGCCTCTAAATTCTCGTCGGAGGAGGAGTTTGGTCAGTTGGGTAGTGCGAGTCCGGGATCGGAGAGGCCTCCAAAGGCCCGTCGGAGGAGGAGTTTGGGCAGTTGGGTAGTGCGACTCCGGGATCGGAGAGGCCTATAAATGCTCGTCGGAGGAGGAGTTTGGGCAGTTGTGTAGTGCGAGTCCGGGATCGGAGAGGCCTATAAAGTCTCGTCGGAGGAGGAGTTTGGTCAGTTGGGTAGTTCGAGTCCGGGATCGGAAAGGCCTATAAATGCTCATCGGAGGAGGAGTTTGGGCAGTTGGGTAGTGCGAGTCCGGGATCGGAGAGGCCTATAAAGTCTCGTCGGAGGAGGAGTTTGGTCAGTTGGGTATGCGAGTCCGGGATCGGCGAGGCCTATAAAGTCTCGTCGGAGGAGGAGTTTGGTCAGTTGGGCAGTGCGAGTCCGGGATCGGAGAGGCCTCTAAAGGCCCGTCGGAGGAGGAGTTTGGGCAGTTGGGCAGTGCGAGTCCGGGATCGGAGAGGCCTCTAAAGTCCCGTCGGATGAGGAGTTTGGGCAGTTGGGTAGTGCGAGTCCGGGATCAGAAAGGCCTATAAATGCTCATCGGAGGAGGAGTTTGGGCAGTTGGGTAGTGCGAGTCCGGGATCGGAGAGGCCTATAAAGTCTCGTCGGAGGAGGAGTTTGGTCAGTTGGGTATGCGAGTCCGGGATCGGAGAGGCCTATAAAGTCTCGTCGGAGGAGGAGTTTGGTCAGTTGGGCAGTGCGAGTCCGGGATCGGAGAGGCCTCTAAAGGCCCGTCGGAGGAGGAGTTTGGGCAGTTGGGCAGTGCGATTCCGGGATCGGAGAGGCCTATAAAGTCTCGTCGGAGGAGGATTTTGGGCAGTTGGGTAGTGCGAGTCCGGGACCGGATAAGCCTCTAATGTCTCGTCGGAGGAGGAGTTTGGTCAGTTGGGTAGTGCGAGTCCGGGATCGGAGAGGCCTATAAAGTCTCGTAGGAGGAGGAGTTTGGGCAGTTGGTAGTGCGAGTCCGGGATCGGAGAGGCCTATAAAGTCTCGTCGGAGAAGGTGTTTGGGCAGTTGGGTAGTGCGAGTCCGGGATCGGAGAGGCCTATAAAGTCTCGTCGGAGGAGGAGTTCGGTCAGTTGGGTAGTGCGAGTCCGGGATCGGAGAGGCCTATAAAGTCTCGTTGGAGGTGGAGTTCGGGCAGTTGGGTAGTGCGAGTCCGGGATTGGAGAGGCCTCTAAATGCCCGACGGAGGAGGAGTTTGGGCAGTTGGGTAGTGCGAGTCCGGGATCGGATAGGGCTATAAAGTCTCGTCGGCGGAGTAGTTTGGGCAGTTGGGTAGTGCGAGTACGGGATCGGAGAGGCCTCTAAAGTCTCGTCGGAGGAGGAGTTTGGTCAGTTGGGTAGTGCGAGTCCGGGATCGGAGATGCCTATAAAGTCTTATCGGAGGAGGAGTTTGGGCAGTTGGGTAGTGCGAGTCCGGGTTCGGAGAGGCCTATAAAGTCTCGTCGGAGGAGAAGTTTGGTCAGTTGGGTAGTGCGAGTCCGGTGTCGGAGAGGCCTTTAAAGGCTCGTCGGAGGTGGAGTTTGGGCAGTTGGGCAGTGCGAGTCCGGGATCGGAGAGGCCACTAAAGGCTCGTCGGAGGAGGAGTTTGGGCAGTTGGGCAGTGCGAGTCCGGGATCGGAGAGGCCTATAAAATCTCGTCGGAGGAGGAGTTTGGTCAGTTGGGTAGTGCGAGTCCGGGGTCGGAGAGGCCTTTAAAGGCTCGTCGGAGGTGGAGTTTGGGTAGTTGGGCAGTGCGAGTCCGGGATCGGAGAGGCCACTAAAGGCCCGTCGGAGGAGGAGGTTGGGCAGTTGGGCAGTGCGAGTCCGGGATCGGAGAGGCCTATAAAATCTCGTCGGAGGAGGAGTTTGGGCAGTTGGGTAGTGCGAGTCCGGGATCGGAGAGGCCTCTAAATTCTCGTCGGAGGAGGAGTTTGGTCAGTTGGGTAGTGCGAGTCCGGGATCGGAGAGGCCTATAAAGTCTCGTCGGAGGAGGAGTTTGGGCAGTTGGGTAGTGCGAGTCTGGGTTCGGAGAGGCCTATAAAGTCTCGTCGGAGGAGGAGTTTGGGCAGTTGGGTAGTGCGAGTCTGGGATCGGAGAGGCATATAAAGTCTCGTCGGAGGAGGAGTTTGGTCAGTTGGGTTCTGCGAGTCCGGGATCGGAGAGGCCTATAAAGTCTCGTTGAAGGAGGAGTTCGGGCAGTTGTGTAGTGCGAGTCCGGGATCGGAGAGGCCTATAAAGTCTCGTCGGTGGAGGACTTTGGTCAGTTGGGTAGTGCGAGTCCGGGATCGGAGAGGCCTATATTGTCACGTTGGCGGAGGAGTTTGGGCAGTTGGGCAGTGCGAGTCCGGTATTGGAGAGGCCTATAAAGGCCCGTCGGAGGAGGAGTTTGGGCAGTTGGGTAGTGCGAGTCCGGGATTGGAGAGGCCTCTAAAGGCCCGTCGGAGGAGGAGTTTGGGCAGTTGGGCAGTGCGAGTCCGGGATCGGAGAGGGCTATAAAGTCTCATCGGCGGAGGAGTTTGGGCAGTTGGGTAGTGCGAGTACGGGATCAGAGAGGCCTCTAAAGTCTCGTCGGAGGAGGAGTTTGGTCAGTTGGGTAGTGCGAGTCCGGGATCGGAGATGCCTATAAAGTCTTAGCGGAGGAGGAGTTTGGGCAGTTGGGTAGTGCGAGTCCGGGTTCGGAGAGGCCTATAAAGTCTCGTCGGAGGAGATGTTTGGGCAGTTGGGTAGTGCGAGTCCGGGATCGGAAAGGCCTATAAAGTCTCCTCGGAGGAGGAGTTTGGTCAGTTGGGATGTGCGAGCCCGGGGTCGGAGAGGCCTATAAAGGCTCGTCGGAGGTGGAGTTTGGGCAGTTGGGCAGTGCGAGTCCGGGATCGGAGAGGCCACTAAAGGCCCGTCGGGTGAGGAGTTTGGGCAGTTGGGCAGTGCGAGTCCGGGATCAGAGAGGCCTCTAAATTCTCGTCGGAGGAGGAGTTTGGGCAGTTGGGTCGTGCGACTCCGGGATCGGAGAGGCCTATAAATGATCGTCGGAGGAGGAGTTTGGGCAGTTGTGTAGTGCGAGTCCGGGATCGGAGAGGCCTATAAAGTCTCGTCGGAGGAGGAGTTTGGTCAGTTGGGTAGTGCGAGTCCGGGATCGGAAAGGCCTATAAATGCTCATCGGAGGAGGAGTTTGGGCAGTTGGGTAGTGCGAGTCCGGGATCGGAGAGGCCTATAAAGTCTCGTCGGAGGAGGAGTTTGGTCAGTTGGGTATGCGAGTCCGGGATCGGCGAGGCCCATAAAGTCTCGTCGGAGGAGGAGTTTGGTCAGTTGGGCAGTGCGAGTCCGGGATCGGAGAGGCCTCTAAAGGCCCGTCGGAGGAGGAGTTTGGGCAGTTGGGTATGCGAGTCCTGGATCGGAGATGCCTATAAAGTCTCGTAGGAGGAGGAGTTTGGGCAGTTGGTAGTGCGAGTCCGGGATCGGAGAGGACTATAAAGTCTCGTCGGAGAAGGTGTTTGGGCAGTTGGGTAGTGCGAGTCCGGGATCGGAGAGGCCTATAAAGTCTCGTCGGAGGTGGAGTTCGGGCAGTTGGGTAGTGCGAGTCCGGGATTGGAGAGGCCTCTAAATGCCCGACGGAGGAGGAGTTTGGGCAGTTGGGCAGTGCGAGTCCGGGATCGGATAGGGCTATAAAGTCTCGTCGGCGGAGGAGTTTGGGCAGTTGGGTAGTGCGAGTACGGGATCGGAGACGCCTCTAAAGTCTCGTCGGAGGAGGAGTTTGGTCAGTTGGGTAGTGCGAGTCCGGGATCGGAGATGCCTATAAAGTCTTATCGGAGGAGGAGTTTGGGCAGTTGGGTAGTGCGAGTCCGGGTTCGGAGAGGCCTATAAAGTCTCGTCGGAGGAGGTGTTTGGGCAGTTGGGTAGTGCGAGTCCTGGATCGGAGAGGCCTATAAAGTCTCGTCGGAGGAGGAGTTTGGTCAGTTGGGTAGTGCGAGTCCAGGGTCGGAGAGGCCTTTAAAGGCTCGTCGGAGGTGGAGTTTGGGCAGTTGGGCAGTGTGAGTCCGGGATCGGAGAGGCCACTAAAGGCCCGTCGGAGGAGGAGTTTGGGCAGTTGGGCAGTGCGAGTCCGGGATCGGAGAGGCCTATAAAATCTCGTCGGAGGAGGAGTTTGGGCAGTTGGGTAGTGCGAGTCCGGGACCGGAGAGGCCTCTAAATTCTCGTCGGAGGAGGAGTTTGGTCAGTTGGGTAGTGCGAGTCCGGGATCGGAGAGGCCTATAAATTCTCGTCGGAGGAGGAGTTTGGGCAGTTGGGTAGTGCGAGTCTGCGTTCGGAGAGGCCTATAAAGTCTCGTCGGAGGAGGAGTTTGGGCAGTTGGGTAGTGCGAGTCTGGGATCGGAGAGGCATACAAAGTCTCGTCGGAGGAGGAGTTTGGTCAGTTGGGTTCTGCGAGTCCGGGATCGGAGAGGCCTATAAAGTCTCGTTGGAGGAGGAGTTCGGGCAGTTGTGTAGTGCGAGTCCGGGATCGGAGAGGCCTATAAAGTCTCATCGGTGGAGGAGTTTGGTCAGTTGGGTAGTGCGAGTCCGGGATCGGAGAGGCCTATAAAGTCTCGTTGGAGGTGGAGTTCGGGCAGTTGGGCAGTGCGAGTCCGGGATCGGAGAGGGCTATAAAGTCTCGTCGGCGGAGGAGTTTGGGCAGTTGGGTAGTGCGAGTACGGGATCGGAGAGGCCTCTAAAGTCTCGTCGGAGGAGGAGTTTGGTCAGTTGGGTAGTGCGAGTCCGGGATCGGAGATGCCTATAAAGTCTTATCGGAGGAGGAGTTTGGGCAGTTGGGTAGTGCGAGTCCGGGATCGGAGAGGCCTATAAAGGCTCGTCGGAGGTGGGGTTTGGGCAGTTGGGCAGTGCGAGTCCGGGATAGGTGAGGCGACTAAAGGCCCGTCGGAGGAGGAGTTTGGTCAGTTGGGCAGTGCGAGTCCGGGATCGGAGAGGCCTATAAAATCTCGTCGGAGGAGGAGTTTGGTCAGTTGGGTAGTGCGAGTCCGGGATCGGAGAGGGCTCCAAAGGCCCGTCGGAGGAGGAGTTTCGGCAGTTGGGTAGTGCGACTCCGGGATCGGAGAGGCCTATAAATGCTCGTCGGAGGAGGAGTTTGGGCAGTTGTGTAGTGCGAGTCCGGGATCGGAGAGGCCTATAAAGTCTCTCGGAGGAGGAGTTTGGTCAGTTGGGTAGTGCGAGTCCGGGATCGGAAAAGCCTATAAATGCTCATCGGAGGAGGAGTTTGGGCAGTTGGGTAGTGCGAGTCCGGGATCGGAGAGGCCTATAAAGTCTCGTCGGAGGAGGAGTTTGGTCAGTTGGGTATGCGAGTCCGGGATCGGCGAGGCCTATAAAGTCTCGTCGGAGGAGGAGTTTGGTCAGTTGGGCAGTGCGAGTCCGGGATCGGAGAGGCCTCTAAAGTGCCGTCGGAGGAGGTGTTTGGGCAGTTGGGCAGTGCGAGTCCGGGATCGGAGAGGCCTCTAAAGGCCCGTCGGAGGAGGAGTTTGGGCAGTTGGGTAGTGCGAGTCCGGGATCGGAAAGGCCTATAAATGCTCATCGGAGGAGGAGTTTGGGCAGTTGGGTAGTGCGAGTCCGGGATCGGAGAGGCCGATAAAGTCTCGTCGGAGGAGGAGTTTGGTCAGTTGGGTATGCGAGTCCGGGATCGGAGAGGCCTATAAAGTCTCGTCGGAGGAGGAGTTTGGTC
This sequence comes from Pristiophorus japonicus, assembly GCF_044704955.1. Classification (NCBI taxonomy): domain Eukaryota; kingdom Metazoa; phylum Chordata; class Chondrichthyes; family Pristiophoridae; genus Pristiophorus; species Pristiophorus japonicus. Next base: position 3,959,327 of record NW_027252779.1, read on the forward strand.
AGTTGGGCAGTGCGAGTCCGGGATCGGAGAGGCCTCTAAAGGCCCGTCGGAGGAGGAGTTTGGGCAGTTGGGCAGTGCGATTCCGGGATCGGAGAGGCCTATAAAGTCTCGTCGGAGGAGGATTTTGGGCAGTTGGGTAGTGCGAGTCCGGGACCGGATAGGCCTCTAAAGTCTCGTCGGAGGAGGAGTTTGGTCAGTTGGGTAGTGCGAGTCCGGGATCGGAGAGGCCTATAAAGTCTCGTAGGAGGAGGAGTTTGGGCAGTTGGTAGTGCGAGTCCGGGATCGGAGAGGACTATAAAGTCTCGTCGGAGAAGGTGTTTGGGCAGTTGGGTAGTGCGAGTCCGGGATCGGAGAGGCCTATAAAGTCTCGTCGGAGGAGGAGTACGGTCAGTTGGGTAGTGCGAGTCCGGGATCGGAGAGGCCTATAAAGTCTCGTTGGAGGTGGAGTTCGGGCAGTTGGGTAGTGCGAGTCCGGGATTGGAGAGGCCTCTAAATGCCCGACGGAGGAGGAGTTTGGGCAGTTGGGTAGTGCGAGTCCGGGATCGGATAGGGCTACAAAGTCTCGTCGGCGGAGGAGTTTGGGCAGTTGGGTAGTGCGAGTACGGGATCGGAGAGGCCTCTAAAGTCTCGTCGGAGGAGGAGTTTGGTCAGTTGGGTAGTGCGAGTCCGGGATCGGAGATGCCTATAAAGTCTTATCGGAGGAGGAGTTTGGGCAGTTGGGTAGTGCGAGTCCGGGTTCGGAGAGGCCTATAAAGTCTCGTCGGAGGAGGTGTTTGGGCAGTTGGGTAGTGCGAGTCCAGGTTCGGAGAGGCCTTTAAAGGCTCGTCGGAAGTGGAGTTTGGGCAGTTGGGCAGTGCGAGGCCGGGATCGGAGAGGCCACTAAAGGCCCGTCGGAGGAGGAGTTTGGGCAGTTGGGCAGTGCGAGTCCGGGATCGGAGAGGCCTATAAAATCTCGTCGGAGGAGGAGTTTGGGCAGTTGGGTAGTGCGAGTCCGGGATCGGAGAGGCCTCTAAATTCTCGTCGGAGGAGGAGTTTGGTCAGTTGGGTAGTGCGAGTCCGGGATCGGAGAGGCCTATAAAGTCTCGTCGGAGGAGGAGTTTGGGCAGTTGGGTAGTGCGAGTCTGGGTTCGGAGAGGCCTATAAAGTCTCGTCGGAGGAGGAGTTTGGGCAGTTGGGTAGTGCGAGTCTGGGATCGGAGAGGCATATAAAGTCTCGTCGGAGGAGGAGTTTGGTCAGTTGGGTTCTGCGAGTCCGGGATCGGAGAGGCCTATAAAGTCTCGTTGGAGGAGGAGTTCGGGCAGTTGTGTAGTGCGAGTCCGGGATCGGAGAGGCCTATAAAGTCTCGTCGGTGGAGGAGTTTGGTCAGTTGGGTAGTGCGAGTCCGGGATCGGAGAGGCCTATATTGTTACGTTGGCGGAGGAGTTTGGGCAGTTGGGCAGTGCGAGTCCGGTATTGGAGAGGCCTATAAAGGCCCGTCGGAGGAGGAGTTTGGGCAGTTGGGTAGTGCGAGTCCGGGATTGGAGAGGCCTCTAAAGGCCCGTCGGAGGAGGAGTTTGGGCAGTTGGGCAGTGCGAGTCCGGGATCGGAGAGGGCTATAAAGTCTCGTCGGCGGAGGAGTTTGGGCAGTTGGGTAGTGCGAGTACGGGATCGGAGAGGCCTCTAAAGTCTCGTCGGAGGAGGAGTTTGGTCAGTTGGGTAGTGCGAGTCCGGGATCGGAGATGCCTATAAAGTCTTATCGGAGGAGGAGTTTGGGCAGTTGGGTAGTGCGAGTCCGGGTTCGGAGAGGCCTATAAAGTCTCGTCGGAGGAGATGTTTGGGCAGTTGGGTAGTGTGAGTCCGGGATCGGAGAGTCCTATAAAGTCTCGTCGGAGGAGGAGTTTGGTCAGTTGGGTAGTGCGAGTCCGGGATCGGAGAGGCCTATAAAGGCTCGTCGGAGGTGGAGTTTGGGCAGTTGGGCAGTGCGAGTTCGGGATCGGTGAGGCCACTAAAGGCCCGTCGGAGGAGGAATTTGGGCAGTTGGGCAGTGCGAGTCCGGGATCGGAGAGGCCTATAAAATCTCGTCGGAGGAGGAGTTTGGGCAGTTGGGTAGTGCGAGTCCGGGATCGGAGAGGCCTCTAAATTCTCGTCGGAGGAGGAGTTTGGGCAGTTGGGCAGTGCGAGTCCGGGATCGGAGAGGCCTATAAAATCTCGTCGGAGGAGGAGTTTGGTCAGTTGGGTAGTGCGAGTCCGGGATCGGAGAGGCCTATAAAGTCTCGTCGGAGGAGGAGTTTGGGCAGTTGGGTAGTGCGAGTCTGGGTTCGGAGAGGCCTATAAAGTCTCGTCGGAGGAGGAGTTTGGGCAGTTGGGTAGTGCGAGTCTGGGATCGGAGAGGCATATAAAGTCTCGTCGGAGGAGGAGTTTGGTCAGTTGGGTTCTGCGAGTCCGGGATCGGAGAGGCCTATAAAGTCTCGTTGGAGGAGGAGTTCGGGCAGTTGTGTAGTGCGAGTCCGGGATCGGAGAGGCCTATAAAGTCTCGTCGGTGGAGGAGTTTGGTCAGTTGGATAGTGCGAGTCCAGGATCGGAGAGGCCTATATTGTCACGTTGGCGGAAGAGTTTGGGCAGTTGGGCAGTGCGAGTCCGGTATTGGAGAGGCCTATAAAGGCCCGTCGGAGGAGGAGTTTGGGCAGTTGGGAAGTGCGAGTCCGGGATCGGAGAGGCCTCTAAAGGCCCGTCGGAGAGGAGTTTGGGCAGTTGGGTAGTGCGAGTCCGGGATCGGAGAGGCCTATAAATACTCGTCGGAGGAGGAGTTTGGGCAGTTGGGTAGTGCGAGTCCGGGATCGGAGAGGCCTATAAAGGCCCGTCGGAGGAGGAGTTTGGGCAGTTGGGAAGTGCGAGTCCGGGATCGGAGAGGCCTCTAAAGGCCCGTCGGAGAGGAGTTTGGGCAGTTGGGTAGTGCGAGTCCGGGATCGGAGAGGCCTATAAATACTCGTCGGAGGAGGTGTTTGGGCAGTTGGGTAGTGCGAGTCCGGGATCGGAGAGGCCTATAAAATCTCGTCGGAGGAGGAGTTTGGGCAGTTGGGTAGTGCGAGTCCGGGATCGGAGAGGCCTCTAAATTCTCGTCGGAGGAGGAGTTTGGGCAGTTGGGCAGTGCGAGTCCGGGATCGGAGAGGCCTATAAAATCTCGTCGGAGGAGGAGTTTGGTCAGTTGGGTAGTGCGAGTCCGGGATCGGAGAGGCCTATAAAGTCTCGTCGGAGGAGGAGTTTGGGCAGTTGGGTAGTGCGAGTCTGGGTTCGGAGAGGCCTATAAAGTCTCGTCGGAGGAGGAGTTTGGGCAGTTGGGTAGTGCGAGTCTGGGATCGGAGAGGCATATAAAGTCTCGTCGGAGGAGGAGTTTGGTCAGTTGGGTTCTGCGAGTCCGGGATCGGAGAGGCCTATAAAGTCTCGTTGGAGGAGGAGTTCGGGCAGTTGTGTAGTGCGAGTCCGGGATCGGAGAGGCCTATAAAGTCTCGTCGGTGGAGGAGTTTGGTCAGTTGGATAGTGCGAGTCCAGGATCGGAGAGGCCTATATTGTCACGTTGGCGGAAGAGTTTGGGCAGTTGGGAAGTGCGAGTCCGGTATTGGAGAGGCCTATAAAGGCCCGTCGGAGGAGGAGTTTAGGCAGTTGGGTAGTGCGAGTCCGGGATTGGAGAGGCCTCTAAAGGCCCGTCGGAGGAGGAGTTTGGGCAGTTGGGCAGTGCGAGTCCGGGATCGGAGAGGGCTATAAAGTCTCATCGGCGGAGGAGTTTGGGCAGTTGGGTAGTGCGAGTACGGGATCAGAGAGGCCTCTAAAGTCTCGTCGGAGGAGGAGTTTGGTCAGTTGGGTAGTGCGAGTCCGGGATCGGAGATGCCTATAAAGTCTTAGCGGAGGAGGAGTGTGGGCAGTTGGGTAGTGCGAGTCCGGGTCGGAGAGGCCTATAAAGTCTCGTCGGAGGAGATGTTTGGGCAGTTGGGTAGTGCGAGTCCGGGATCGGAGAGGCCTATAAAGTCTCGTCGGAGGAGGAGTTTGGTCAGTTGGGTAGTGCGAGTCCGGGGTCGGAGAGGCCTATAAAGGCTCGTCGGAGGTGGAGTTTGGGCAGTTGGGCAGTGCGAGTCCGGGATCGGAGAGGCCACTAAAGGCCCGTCGGAGGAGGAGTTTGGGCAGTTGGGCAGTGCGAGTCCGGGATCAGAGAGGCCTCTAAATTCTCGTCGGAGGAGGAGTTTGGTCAGTTGGGTAGTGCGAGTCTGGGATCGGAGAGGGCTCCAAAGGCCCGTCGGAGGAGGAGTTTGGGCAGTTGGGTAGTGCGACTCCGGGATCGGAGAGGCCTATAAATGCTCGTCGGAGGAGGAGTTTGGGCAGTTGTGTAGTGCGAGTCCGGGATCGGAGAGGCCTATAAAGTCTCGTCGGAGGAGGAGTTTGGTCAGTTGGGTAGTGCGAGTCCGGGATCGGAAAGGCCTATAAATGCTCATCGGAGGAGGAGTTTGGGCAGTTGGGTAGTGCGAGTCCGGGATCGGAGAGGCCTATAAAGTCTCGTCGGAGGAGGACTTTGGTCAGTTGGGTATGCGAGTCCGGGATCGGCGAGGCCCATAAAGTCTCGTCGGAGGAGGAGTTTGGTCAGTTGGGCAGTGCGAGTCCGGGATCGGAGAGGCCTCTAAAGGCCCGTCGGAGGAGGAGTTTGGGCAGTTGGGCAGTGCGAGTCCGGGATCGGAGATGCCTATAAAGTCTCGTAGGAGGAGGAGTTTGGGCAGTTGGTAGTGCGAGTCCGGGATCGGAGAGGACTATAAAGTCTCGTCGGAGAAGGTGTTTGGGCAGTTGGGTAGTGCGAGTCCGGGATCGGAGAGGCCTATAAAGTCTCGTCGGAGGAGGAGTTCGGTCAGTTGGGTAGTGCGAGTCCGGGATCGGAGAGGCCTATAAAGTCTCGTCGGCGGAGGAGTTTGGGCAGTTGGGTAGTGCGAGTACGGGATCGGAGAGGCCTCTAAAGTCTCGTCGGAGGAGGAGTTTGGTCAGTTGGTTAGTGCGAGTCCGGGATCGGAGATGCCTATAAAGTCTTATCGGAGGAGGAGTTTGGGCAGTAGGGTAGTGCGAGTCCGGGTTCGGAGAGGCCAATAAAGTCTCGTCGGAGGAGGTGTTTGGGCAGTTGGGTAGTGCGAGTCCGGGATCGGAGATGCCTATAAAGTCTCGTCGGAGGAGGAGTTTGGTCAGTTGGGTAGTGCGAGTCCAGGGTCGGAGAGGCCTTTAAAGGCTCGTCGGAGGTGGAGTTTGGGCAGTTGGACAGTGCGAGTCCGGGATCGGAGAGGCCACTAAAGGCCCGTCGGAGGAGGAGTTTGGGCAGTTGGGCAGTGCGAGTCCGGGGTCGGAGAGGCCTATAAAATCTCGTCGGAGGAGGAGTTTGGGCAGTTGGGTAGTGCGAGTCCGGGATCGGAGAGGCCTCTAAATTCTCGTCGGAGGAGGAGTTTGGTCAGTTGGGTAGTGCGAGTCCGGGATCGGAGAGGCCTATAAAGTCTCGTCGGAGGAGGAGTTTGGGCAGTTGGGTAGTGCGAGTCTGGGTTCGGAGAGGCCTATAAAGTCTCGTCGGAGGAGGAGTTTGGGCAGTTGGGTAGTGCGAGTCTGGGATCGGAGAGGCATATAAAGTCTCGTCGGAGGAGGAGTTTGGTCAGTTGGGTTCTGCGAGTCCGGGATCGGAGAGGCCTATAAAGTCTCGTTGGAGGAGGAGTTCGGGCAGTTGTGTAGTGCGAGTCCGGGATCGGAGAGGCCTATATAGTCTCGTCGGTGGAGGAGTTTGGTCAGTTGGGTAGTGCGAGTCCGGGATCGGAGAAGCCTATATTGTTACGTTGGTGGAGGAGTTTGGGCAGTTGGGCAGTGCGAGTCCGGTATTGGAGGGGCCTATAAAGGCCCGTCGGAGGAGGAGTTTGGGCAGTTGGGTAGTGCGAGTCCGGGATTGGAGAGGCCTCTAAAGGCCCGTCGGAGGAGGAGTTTGGGCAGTTGGGCAGTGCGAGTCCGGGATCGGAGAGGGCTATAAAGTCTCGTCGGCGGAGGAGTTTGGGCAGTTGGGTAGTGCGAGTACGGGATCGGAGAGGCCTCTAAAGTCTCGTCGGAGGAGGAGTTTGGTCAGTTGGGTAGTGCGAGTCCGGGATCGGAGAAGCCTATAAAGTCTTATCGGAGGAGGAGTTTGGGCAGTTGGGTAGTGCGAGTCCGGGTTCGGAGAGGCCTATAAAGTCTCGTCGGAGGAGATGTTTGGGCAGTTGGGTAGTGTGAGTCCGGGATCGGAGAGGCCTATAAAGTCTCGTCGGAGGAGGAGTTTGGTCAGTTGGGTAGTGCGAGTCCGGGATCGGAGAGGCCTATAAAGGCAAGTCGGAGGAGGAGTTTGTGCAGTTGGGCAGTGCGAGTCCGGGATCGGTGAGGCCACTAAAGGCCCGTCGGAGGACGAGTTTGGGCAGTTGGGCAGTGCGAGTCCGGGATCGGAGAGGCCTATAAAATCTCGTCGGAGGAGGAGTTTGGGCAGTTGGGTAGTGCGAGTCCGGGATCGGAGAGGCCTCTAAATTATCGTCGGAGGAGGAGTTTGGGCAGTTGGGCAGTGCGAGTCCGGGATCGGAGAGGCCTATAAAATCTCGTCGGAGGAGGAGTTTGGTCAGTTGGGTAGTGCGAGTCCGGGATCGGAGAGGCCTATAAAGTCTCGTCGGAGGAGGAGTTTGGGCAGTTGGGTAGTGCGAGTCTGGGTTCGGAGAGGCCTATAAAGTCTCGTCGGAGGAGGAGTTTGGGCAGTGGGTAGTGCGAGTTTGGGATCGGAGAGGCATATAAAGTCTCGTCGGAGGAGGAGTTTGGTCAGTTGGGTTCTGCGAGTCCGGGATCGGAGAGGCCTATAAATTCTCGTTGGAGGAGGAGTTCGGGCAGTTGTGTAGTGCGAGTCCGGGATCGGAGAGGCCTATAAAGTCTCGTCGGTGGAGGAGTTTGGTCAGTTGGATAGTGCGAGTCCAGGATCGGAGAGGCCTATATTGTCACGTTGGCGGAAGAGTTTGGGCAGTTGGGCAGTGCGAGTCCGGTATTGGAGAGGCCTATAAAGGCCCATCGGAGGAGGAGTTTGGGCAGTTGGGAAGTGCGAGTCCGGGATCGGAGAGGCCACTAAAGGCCCGTCGGAGAGGAGTTTGGGCAGTTGGGTAGTGCGAGTCCGGGATCGGAGAGGCCTATAAATACTCGTCGGAGGAGGAGTTTGGGCAGTTGGGTAGTGCGAGTCCGGGATCGGAGAGGCCTATAAAGGCCCGTCGGAGGAGGAGTTTGGGCAGTTGGGAAGTGCGAGTCCGGGATCGGAGAGGCCTCTAAAGGCCCGTCGGAGAGGAGTTCGGGCAGTTGGGTAGTGCGAGTCCGGGATCGGAGAGGCCTATAAATACTCGTCGGAGGAGGAGTTTGGGCAGTTGGGTAGTGCGAGTCCGGGATCGGAGAGGCCTATAAAATCTCGTCGGAGGAGGAGTTTGGGCAGTTGGGCAGTGCGAGTCCGGTATTGGAGAGGCCTCTAAATTCTCGTCGGAGGAGGAGTTTGGGCAGTTGGGCAGTGCGAGTCCGGGATTGGAGAGGCCTCTAAAGGCCCATCGGAGGAGGAGTTTGGGCAGTTGGGCAGTGCGAGTCCGGGATCAGAGAGGGCTATAAAGTCTCATCGGCGGAGGAGTTTGGGCAGTTGGGTAGTGCGAGTACGGGATCAGAGAGGCCTCTAAAGTCTCGTCGGAGGAGGAGTTTGGTCAGTTGGGTAGTGCGAGTCCGGGATCGGAGATGCCTATAAAGTCTTATCGGAGGAGGAGTTTGGGCAGTTGGGTAGTGCGAGTCCGGGTTCGGAGAGGCCTATAAAGTCTCGTCGGAGGAGATGTTTGGGCAGTTGGGTAGTGTGAGTCCGGGATCGGAGAGGCCTATAAAGTCTCGTCGGAGGAGGAGTTTGGTCAGTTGGGTAGTGCGAGTCCGGGGTCGGAGAGGCCTATAAAGGCTCGTCGGAGGTGGAGTTTGGGCAGTTGGGCAGTGCGAGTCCGGGATCGGAGAGGCCACTAAAGGCCCGTCGGAGGAGGAGTTTGGGCAGTTGGGCAGTGCGAGTCCGGGTTCAGAGAGGCCTCTAAATTCTCGTCGGAGGAGGAGTTTGGTCAGTTGGGTAGTGCGAGTCCGGGATTGGAGAGGGCTCCAAAGGCCCGTCGGAGGAGGAGTTTGGGCAGTTGGGTAGTGCGACTCCGGGATCGGAGAGGCCTATAAATGCTCGTCGGAGGAGGAGTTTGGGCAGTTGTGTAGTGCGAGTCCGGGATCGGAGAGGCCTATAAAGTCTCGTCGGAGGAGGAGTTTGGTCAGTTGGGTATGCGAGTCCGGGATCGGCGAGGCCCATAAAGTCTCGTCGGAGGAGGAGTTTGGTCAGTTGGGCAGTGCGAGTCCGGGATCGGAGAGGCCTCTAAAGGCCCGTCGGAGGAGGAGTTTGGGCAGTTGGGCAGTGCGAGTCCGGGATCGGAGATGCCTATAAAGTCTCGTAGGAGGAGGAGTTTGGGCAGTTGGTAGTGCGAGTCCGGGATCGGAGAGGACTATAAAGTCTCGTCGGAGAAGGTGTTTGGGCAGTTGGGTAGTGCGAGTCCGGGATCGGAGAGGCCTATAAATACTCGTCGGAGGAGGAGTTTGGGCAGTTGGGTAGTGCGAGTCCGGGATCGGAGAGGCCTATAAAATCTCGTCGGAGGAGGAGTTTGGGCAGTTGGGTAGTGCGAGTCCGGGATCGGAGAGGCCTCTAAATTCTCGTCGGAGGAGGAGTTTGGGCAGTTGGGCAGTGCGAGTCCGGGATCGGAGAGGCCTATAAAATCTCGTCGGAGGAGGAGTTTGGTCAGTTGGGTAGTGCGAGTCCGGGATCGGAGAGGCCTATAAAGTCTCGTCGGAGGAGGAGTTTGGGCAGTTGGGTAGTGCGAGTCTGGGTTCGGAGAGGCCTATAAAGTCTCGTCGGAGGAGGAGTTTGGGCAGTTGGGTAGTGCGAGACTGGGATCGGAGAGGCATATAAAGTCTCGTCGGAGGAGGAGTTTGGTCAGTTGGGTTCTGCGAGTCCGGGATCGGAGAGGCCTATAAAGTCTCGTTGGAGGAGGAGTTCGTGCAGTTGTGTAGTGCGAGTCCGGGATCGGAGAGGCCTATAAAGTCTCGTCGGTGGAGGAGTTTGGTCAGTTGGATAGTGCGAGTCCAGGATCGGAGAGGCCTATATTGTCACGTTGGCGGAAGAGTTTGGGCAGTTGGGCAGTGCGAGTCCGGTATTGGAGAGGCCTATAAAGGCCCGTCGGAGGAGGAGTTTGGGCAGTTGGGTAGTGCGAGTCCGGGATTGGAGAGGCCTCTAAAGGCCCGTCGGAGGAGGAGTTTGGGCAGTTGGGCAGTGCGAGTCCGGGATCGGAGAGGGCTATAAAGTCTCATCGGCGGAGGAGTTTGGGCAGTTGGGTAGTGCGAGTACGGGATCAGAGAGGCCTCTAAATTCTCGTCGGAGGAGGAGTTTGGTCAGTTTGGTAGTGCGAGTCCGGGATCGGAGATGCCTATAAAGTCTTAGCGGAGGAGGAGTTTGGGCAGTTGGGTAGTGCGAGTCCGGGTTCGGAGAGGCCTATAAAGTCTCGTCGGAGGAGATGTTTGGGCAGTTGGGTAGTGCGAGTCCGGGATCGGAGAGGCCTATAAAGTCTCGTCGGAGGAGGAGTTTGGGCAGTTGGGTAGTGCGAGTCCGGGTTCGGAGAGGCCTATAAAGTCTCGTCGGAGGAGGAGTTTGGTCAGTTGGGCAGTGCGAGTCCGGGATCGGAGAGGCCACTAAAGGCCCGTCGGAGGAGGAGTTTGGGCAGTTGGGCAGTGCGAGTCCGGGTTCAGAGAGGCCTCTAAATTCTCGTCGGAGGAGGAGTTTGGTCAGTTGGGTAGTGCGAGTCCGGGATCGGAGAGGGCTCCAAAGGCCCGTCGGAGGAGGAGTTTGGGCAGTTGGGTAGTGCGACTCCGGGATCGGAGAGGCCTATAAATGCTCGTCGGAGGAGGAGTTTGGGCAGTTGTGTAGTGCGAGTCCGGGATCGGAGAGGCCTATAAAGTCTCGTCGGAGGAGGAGTTTGGTCAGTTGGGTATGCGAGTCCGGGATCGGCGAGGCCCATAAAGTCTCGTCGGAGGATGAGTTTGGGCAGTTGGGCAGTGCGAGTCCGGGATCGGAGAGGCCTCTAAAGGCCCGTCGGAGGAGGAGTTTGGGCAGTTGGGCAGTGCGAGTCCGGGATCGGAGATGCCTATAAAGTCTCGTAGGAGGAGGAGTTTGGGCAGTTGGTAGTGCGAGTCCGGGATCGGAGAGGACTATAAAGTCTCGTCGGAGAAGGTGTTTGGGCAGTTGGGTAGTGCGAGTCCGGGATCGGAGAGGCCTATAAAGTCTCGTCGGAGGAGGAGTTCGGTCAGTTGGGTAGTGCGAGTCCGGGATCGGAGAGGCCTATAAAGTCTCGTTGGAGGTGGAGTTCGGGCAGTTGGGTAGTGCGAGTCCGGGATTGGAGAGGCCTCTAAATGCCCGACGGAGGAGGAGTTTGGGCAGTTGGGTAGTGCGAGTCCGGGATCGGATAGGGCTATAAAGTCTCGTCGGCGGAGGAGTTTGGGCAGTTGGGTAGTGCGAGTACGGGATCGGAGAGGCCTCTGAAGTCTCGTCGGAGGAGGGGTTTGGTCAGTTGGGTAGTGCGAGTCCGGGATCGGAGATGCCTATAAAGTCTTATCGGAGGAGGAGTTTGGGCAGTTGGGTAGTGCGAGTCCGGGTTCGGAGAGGCCAATAAAGTCTCGTCGGAGGAGGTGTTTGGGCAGTTGGATAGTGCGAGTCCGGGATCGGAGAGGCCTATAAAGTCTCGTCGGAGGAGGAGTTTGGTCAGTTGGGTAGTGCGAGTCCGGGGTCGGAGAGGCCTTTAAAGGCTCGTCGGAGGTGGAGTTTGGGCAGTTGGGCAGTGCGAGTCCGGGATCGGAGAGGCCACTAAAGGCCCGTCGGAGGAGGAGTTTGGGCAGTTGGGCAGTGCGAGTCCGGGGTCGGAGAGGCCTATAAAATCTCGTCGGAGGAGGAGTTTGGGCAGTTGGGTAGTGCGAGTCCGGGATCGGAGAGGCCTCTAAATTCTCATCGGAGGAGGAGTTTTGTCAGTTGGGTAGTGCGAGTCCGGGATCGGAGAGGCCTATAAATACTCGTCGGAGGAGGAGTTTGGGCAGTTGGGTAGTGCGAGTCCGGGATCGGAGAGGCCTATAAAATCTCGTCGGAGGAGGAGTTTGGGCAGTTGGGTAGTGCGAGTCCGGGATCGGAGAGGCCTCTAAATTCTCGTCGGAGGAGGAGTTTGGGCAGTTGGGCAGTGCGAGTCCGGGATCGGAGAGGCCTATAAAATCTCGTCGGAGGAGGAGTTTGGTCAGTTGGGTAGTGCGAGTCCGGGATCGGAGAGGCCTATAAAGTCTCGTCGGAGGAGGAGTTTGGGCAGTTGGGTAGTGCGAGTCTGGGTTCGGAGAGGCCTATAAAGTCTCGTCGGAGGAGGAGTTTGGGCAGTTGGGTAGTGCGAGTCTGGGATCGGAGAGGCATATAAAGTCTCGTCGGAGGAGGAGTTTGGTCAGTTGGGTTCTGCGAGTCCGGGATCGGAGAGGCCTATAAAGTCTCGTTGGAGGAGGAGTTCGTGCAGTTGTGTAGTGCGAGTCCGGGATCGGAGAGGCCTATAAAGTCTCGTCGGTGGAGGAGTTTGGTCAGTTGGATAGTGCGAGTCCAGGATCGGAGAGGCCTATATTGTCACGTTGGCGGAAGAGTTTGGGCAGTTGGGCAGTGCGAGTCCGGTATTGGAGAGGCCTATAAAGGCCCGTCGGAGGAGGAGTTTGGGCAGTTGGGTAGTCCGAGTCCGGGATTGGAGAGGCCTCTAAAGGCCCGTCGGAGGAGGAGTTTGGGCAGTTGGGCAGTGCGAGTCCGGGATCGGAGAGGGCTATAAAGTCTCATCGGCGGAGGAGTTTGGGCAGTTGGGTAGTGCGAGTACGGGATCAGAGAGGCCTCTAAATTCTCGTCGGAGGAGGAGTTTGGTCAGTTTGGTAGTGCGAGTCCGGGATCGGAGATGCCTATAAAGTCTTAGCGGAGGAGGAGTTTGGGCAGTTGGGTAGTGCGAGTCCGGGTTCGGAGAGGCCTATAAAGTCTCGTCGGAGGAGATGTTTGGGCAGTTGGGTAGTGCGAGTCCGGGATCGGAGAGGCCTATAAAGTCTCGTCGGAGGAGGAGTTTGGTCAGTTGGGTAGTGCGAGTCCGGGGTCGGAGAGGCCTATAAAGGCTCGTCGGAGGTGGAGTTTGGGCAGTTGGGCAGTGCGAGTCCGGGATCGGAGAGGCCACTAAAGGCCCGTCGGAGGAGGAGTTTGGGCAGTTGGGCAGTGCGAGTCCGGGTTCAGAGAGGCCTCTAAATTCTCGTCGGAGGAGGAGTTTGGTCAGTTGGGTAGTGCGAGTCCGGGATCGGAGAGGGCTCCAAAGGCCCGTCGGAGGAGGAGTTTGGGCAGTTGGGTAGTGCGACTCCGGGATCGGAGAGGCCTATAAATGCTCGTCGGAGGAGGAGTTTGGGCAGTTGTGTAGTGCGAGTCCGGGATCGGAGAGGCCTATAAAGTCTCGTCGGAGGAGGAGTTTGGTCAGTTGGGTATGCGAGTCCGGGATCGGCGAGGCCCATAAAGTCTCGTCGGAGGATGAGTTTGGGCAGTTGGGCAGTGCGAGTCCGGGATCGGAGAGGCCTCTAAAGGCCCGTCGGAGGAGGAGTTTGGGCAGTTGGGCAGTGCGAGTCCGGGATCGGAGATGCCTATAAAGTCTCGTAGGAGGAGGAGTTTGGGCAGTTGGTAGTGCGAGTCCGGGATCGGAGAGGACTATAAAGTCTCGTCGGAGAAGGTGTTTGGGCAGTTGGGTAGTGCGAGTCCGGGATCGGAGAGGCCTATAAAGTCTCGTCGGAGGAGGAGTTCGGTCAGTTGGGTAGTGCGAGTCCGGGATCGGAGAGGCCTATAAAGTCTCGTTGGAGGTGGAGTTCGGGCAGTTGGGTAGTGCGAGTCCGGGATTGGAGAGGCCTCTAAATGCCCGACGGAGGAGGAGTTTGGGCAGTTGGGTAGTGCGAGTCCGGGATCGGATAGGGCTATAAAGTCTCGTCGGCGGAGGAGTTTGGGCAGTTGGGTAGTGCGAGTACGGGATCGGAGAGGCCTCTGAAGTCTCGTCGGAGGAGGAGTTTGGTCAGTTGGGTAGTGCGAGTCCGGGATCGGAGATGCCTATAAAGTCTTATCGGAGGAGGAGTTTGGGCAGTTGGGTAGTGCGAGTCCGGGTTCGGAGAGGCCAATAAAGTCTCGTCGGAGGAGGTGTTTGGGCAGTTGGGTAGTGCGAGTCCGGGATCGGAGAGGCCTATAAAGTCTCGTCGGAGGAGGAGTTTGGTCAGTTGGGTAGTGCGAGTCCGGGGTCGGAGAGGCCTTTAAAGGCTCGTCGGAGGTGGAGTTTGGGCAGTTGGGCAGTGCGAGTCCGGGATCGGAGAGGCCACTAAAGGCCCGTCGGAGGAGGAGTTTGGGCAGTTGGGCAGTGCGAGTCCGGGGTCGGAGAGGCCTATAAAATCTCGTCGGAGGAGGAGTTTGGGCAGTTGGGTAGTGCAAGTCCGGGATCGGAGAGGCCTCTAAATTCTCATCGGAGGAGGAGTTTTGTCAGTTGGGTAGTGCGAGTCCGGGATCGGAGAGGCCTATAAAGTCTCGTCGGAGGAGGAGTTTGGGCAGTTGGGTAGTGCGAGTCTGGGTTCGGAGAGGCCTATAAAGTCTCGTCGGAGGAGGAGTTTGGGCAGTTGGGTAGTGCGAGTCTGGGATCGGAGAGGCATATAAAGTCTCGTCGGAGGAGGAGTTTGGTCAGTTGGGTTCTGCGAGTCCGGGATCGGAGAGGCCCATAAAGTCTTGTTGGAGGAGGAGTTCGGGCAGTTGTGTAGTGCGAGTCCGGGATCGGAGAGGCCTATAAAGTCTCGTCGGTGGAGGAGTTTGGTCAGTTGGGTAGTGCGAGTCCGGGATCGGAGAGGCCTATATTGTTACGTTGGCGGAGGAGTTTGGGCAGTTGGGCAGTGCGAGTCCGGTATTGGAGAGGCCTATAAAGGCCCGTCGGAGGAGGAGTTTGGGCAGTTGGGTAGTGCGAGTCCGGGATTGGAGAGGCCTCTAAAGGCCCGTCGGAGGAGGAGTTTGGGCAGTTGGGCAGTGCGAGTCCGGGATCGGAGAGGGCTATAAAGTCTCGTCGGCGGAGGAGTTTGGGCAGTTGGGTAGTGCGAGTACGGGATCGGAGAGGCCTCTAAAGTCTCGTCGGAGGAGGAGTTTGGTCAGTTGGGTAGTGCGAGTCCGGGATCGGAGATGCCTATAAAGTCTTATCGGAGGAGGAGTTTGGGCAGTTGGGTAGTGCGAGTCCGGGTTCGGAGAGGCCTATAAAGTCTCGTCGGAGGAGATGTTTGGGCAGTTGGGTAGTGTGAGTCCGGGATCGGAGAGGCCTATAAAGTCTCGTCGGAGGAGGAGTTTGGTCAGTTGGGTAGTGCGAGTCCGGGATCGGAGAGGCCTATAAAGGCTCGTCGGAGGTGGAGTTTGTGCAGTTGGGCAGTGCGAGTCTGGGATCGGTGAGGCCACTAAAGGCCCGTCGGAGGAGGAGTTTGGGCAGTTGGGCAGTGCGAGTCCGGGATCGGAGAGGCCTATAAAATCTCGTCGGAGGAGGAGTTTGGGCAGTTGGGTAGTGCGAGTCCGGGATCGGAGAGGCCTCTAAATTCTCGTCGGAGGAGGAGTTTGGGCAGTTGGGCAGTGCGAGTCCGGGATCGGAGAGGCCTATAAAATCTCGTCGGAGGAGGAGTTTGGTCAGTTGGGTAGTGCGAGTCCGGGATCGGAGAGGCCTATAAAGTCTCGTCGGAGGAGGAGTTTGGGCAGTTGGGTAGTGCGAGTCTGGGTTCGGAGAGGCCTATAAAGTCTCGTCGGAGGAGGAGTTTGGGCAGTTGGGTAGTGCGAGTCTGGGATCGGAGAGGCATATAAAGTCTCGTCGGAGGAGGAGTTTGGTCAGTTGGGTTCTGCGAGTCCGGGATTGGAGAGGCCTATAAAGTCTCGTTGGAGGAGGAGTTCGGGCAGTTGTGTAGTGCGAGTCCGGGATCGGAGAGGCCTATAAAGTCTCGTCGGTGGAGGAGTTTGGTCAGTTGGATAGTGCGAGTCCAGGATCGGAGAGGCCTATATTGTCACGTTGGTGGAAGAGTTTGGGCAGTTGGGCAGTGCGAGTCCGGTATTGGAGAGGCCTATAAAGGCCCGTCGGAGGAGGAGTTTGGGCAGTTGGGAAGTGCGAGTCCGGGATCGGAGAGGCCTCTAAAGGCCCGTCGGAGAGGAGTTTGGGCAGTTGGGTAGTGCGAGTCCGGGATCGGAGAGGCCTATAAATACTCGTCGGAGGAGGATTTTGGGCAGTTGGGTAGTGCGAGTCCGGGATCGGAGAGGCCTATAAAGGCCCGTCGGAGGAGGAGTTTGGGCAGTTGGGAAGTGCGAGTCCGGGATCGGAGAGGCCTCTAAAGGCCCGTCGGAGAGGAGTTTGGGCAGTTGGGTAGTGCGAGTCCGGGATCGGAGAGGCCTATAAATACTCGTCGGAGGAGGAGTTTGGGCAGTTGGGTAGTGCGAGTCCGGGATCGGAGAGGCCTATAAAATCTCGTCGGAGGAGGAGTTTGGGCAGTTGGGTAGTGCGAGTCCGGGATCGGAGAGGCCTCTAAATTCTCGTTGGAGGAGGAGTTTGGGCAGTTGGGCAGTGCGAGTCCGGGATCGGAGAGGCCTATAAAATCTCGTCGGAGGAGGAGTTTGGTCAGTTGGGTAGTGCGAGTCCGGGATCGGAGAGGCCTATAAAGTCTCGTCGGAGGAGGAGTTTGGGCAGTTGGGTAGTGCGAGTCTGGGTTCGGAGAGGCCTATAAAGTCTCGTCGGAGGAGGAGTTTGGGCAGTTGGGTAGTGCGAGTCTGGGATCGGAGAGGCATATAAAGTCTCGTCGGAGGAGGAGTTTGGTCAGTTGGGTTCTGCGAGTCCGGGATCGGAGAGGCCTATAAAGTCTCGTTGGAGGAGGAGTTCGGGCAGTTGTGTAGTGCGAGTCCGGGATCGGAGAGGCCTATAAAGTCTCGTCGGTGGAGGAGTTTGGTCAGTTGGATAGTACGAGTCCAGGATCGGAGAGGCCTATATTGTCACGTTGGCGGAAGAGTTTGGGCAGTTGGGCAGTGCGAGTCCGGTATTGGAGAGGCCTATAAAGGCCCGTCGGAGGAGGAGTTTGGGCAGTTGGGAAGTGCGAGTCCGGGATCGGAGAGGCCTCTAAAGGCCCGTCGGAGAGGAGTTTGGGCAGTTGGGTAGTGCGAGTCCGGGATCGGAGAGGCCGATAAATACTCGTCGGAGGAGGAGTTTGGGCAGTTGGGTAGTGCGAGTCCGGGATCGGAGAGGCCTATAAAGTCTCATCGGAGGAGGAGTTTGGTCAGTTGGGTAGTGCGAGTCCGGGTTGGGAGAGACCTATAAAGTCTCGTCGGAGGAGGTGTTTGGGCAGTTGGGTAGTGCGAGTCCGGGATCGGAGACGCCGATAAAGTCTCGTCGGAGGAGGAGTTTGGTCAGTTGGGTAGTGCGAGTCCGGGATCGGAGAGGCCTAAAAAGTCTCGTCGGAGGAGGAGTTTGGTCAGTTGGGCAGTGCGAGTCCGGGGTCGGAGAGGCCTATAAAGGCTCGTCGGAGGTGGAGTTTGGGCAGTTGGGCAGTGCGAGTCCGGGATCGGAGAGGCCTATAAAATCTCGTCGGAGGAGGAGTTTGGGCAGTTGGGTAGTGCGAGTCCGGGATCGGAGAGGCCTCTAAATTCTCGTCGGAGGAGGAGTTTGATCAGTTGGGTAGTGCGAGTCCGGGATCGGAGAGGCCTATAAAGTCTCGTCGGAGGAGGAGTTTGGGCAGTTGGGTAGTGCGAGTCTGGGTTCGGAGAGGCCTATAAGGTCTCGTCGGAGGAGGAGTTTGGGCAGTTGGGTAGTGCGAGTCTGGGATCGGAGAGGCATATAAAGTCTCGTCGGAGGAGGAGTTTGGTCAGTTGGGTTCTGCGAGTCCGGGATCGGAGAGGCCTATAAAGTCTCGTTGGAGGAGGAGTTCGGGCAGTTGTGTAGTGCAAGTCCGGGATCGGAGAGGCCTATAAAGTCTCGTCGGTGGAGGAGTTTGGTAAGTTGGGTAGTGCGAGTCCGGGATCGGAGAGGCCTATATTGTCACGTTGGCGCAGGAGTTTGGGCAGTTGGGCAGTGCGAGTCCGGTATTGGAGAGGCCTATAAAGGCCCGTCGGAGGAGGAGTTTGGGCAGTTGGGAAGTGCGAGTCCGGGATCGGAGAGGCCACTAAAGGCCCGTCGGAGGAGGAGTTTGGGCAGTTGGGCAGTGCGAGTCCGGGATCGGAGAGGCCTATAAAACCTCGTCGGAGGAGGAGTTTGTGCAGTTGTGTAGTGCGAGTCCGGGATCGGAGAGGCCTCTAAATTCTCGTCGGAGGAGGAGTTTGGTCAGTTGGGTAGTGCGAGTCCGGGATCGGAGAGGCCTATAAAGTCTCGTCGGAGGAGGAGTTTGGGCAGTTGGGTAGTGCGAGTCTGGGTTCGGAGAGGCCTATTAAGTCTCGTCGGAGGAGGAGTTTGGGCAGTTGGGTAGTGCGAGTCTGGGATCGGAGAGGCATATAAAGTCTCGTCGGAGGAGGAGTTTGGTCAGTTGGGTTCTGCGAGTCCGGGATCGGATAGGCCTATAAAGTCTCGTTGGAGGAGGAGTTCGGGCAGTTGTGTAGTGCGAGTCCGGGATCGGAGAGGCCTATAAAGTCTCGTCGGTGGAGGAGTTTGGTCTGTTGGATAGTGCGAGTCCAGGATCGGAGAGGCCTATATTGTCACGTTGGCAGAAGAGTTTGGGCAGTTGGGCAGTGCGAGTCCGGTATTGGAGAGGCCTATAAAGGCCCGTCGGACGAGGAGTTTAGGCAGTTGGGAAGTGCGAGTCCGGGATCGGAGAGGCCTCTAAAGGCCCGTCGGAGAGGAGTTTGGGCAGTTGGGTAGTGCGAGTCCGGGATCGGAGAGGCCTATAAATACTCTTCGGAGGAGGAGTTTGGGCAGTTGGGTAGTGCGAGTCCGGTATCGGAGAGGCCTATAAAGTCTCGTCGGAGGAGGAGTTTGGTCAGTTGTGTAGTGCGAGTCCGGGATCGGAGATGCCTATAAAGTCTTATCGGAGGAATAGTTTGGGCAGTTGGGTAGTGCGAGTCCGGTTCGGAGAGACCTATAAAGTCTCGTCGGAGGAGGTGTTTGGGCAGTTGGGTAGTGCGAGTCCGGGATCGGAGAGGCCTATAAAGTCTCGTCGGAGTAGGAGTTTGGTCAGTTGGGTAGTGCGAGTCCGGGATCGGAGAGGCCTAAAAAGTCTCGTCGGAGGAGGAGTTTGGTCAGTTGGGCAGTGCGAGTCCGGGGTCGGAGAGGCCTATAAAGGCTCGTCGGAGGTGGAGTTTGGGCAGTTGGGCAGTGCGAGTCCGGGATCGGAGAGGCCTATAAAATCTCGTCGGAGGAGGAGTTTGGGCAGTTGGGTAGTGCGAGTCCGGGATCGGAGAGGCCTCTAAATTCTCGTCGGAGGAGGAGTTTGGTCAGTTGGGTAGTGCGAGTCCGGGATCGGAGAGGCCTATAAAGTCTCGTCGGAGGAGAGTTTGGGCAGTTGGGTAGTGCGAGTCTGGGTTCGGAGAGGCCTATAAAGTCTCGTCGGAGGAGGAGTTTGGGCAGTTGGGTAGTGCGAGTCTGGGATCGGAGAGGCATATAAAGTCTCGTCGGAGGAGGAGTTTGGTCAGTTGGGTTCTGCGAGTCCGGGATCGGAGAGGCCTATAAAGTCTCGTTGGAGGAGGAGTTCGGGCAGTTGTGTAGTGCGAGTCCGGGATCGGAGAGGCCTATAAAGTCTCGTCGGTGGAGGAGTTTGGTCAGTTGGATAGTGCGAGTCCAGGATCGGAGAGGCCTATATTGTCACGTTGGTGGAAGAGTTTGGGCAGTTGGGCAGTGCGAGTCCGGTATTGGAGAGGCCTATAAAGGCCCGTCGGAGGAGGAGTTTGGGCAGTTGGGAAGTGCGAGTCCGGGATCGGAGAGGCCTCTAAAGGCCCGTCGGAGAGGAGTTTGGGCTGTTGGGTAGTGCGAGTCCGGGATCGGAGAGGCCTATAAATACTCGTCGGAGGAGGAGTTTGGGCAGTTGGGTAGTGCGAGTCCGGGATCGGAGAGGCCTATAAAGGCCCGTCGGAGGAGGAGTTTGGGCAGTTGGGAAGTGCGAGTCCGGGATCGGAGAGGCCCCTAAAGGCCCGTCGGAGAGGAGTTTGGGCAGTTGGGTAGTGCGAGTCCGGGATCGGAGAGGCCTATAAATACTCGTCGGAGGAGGAGTTTGGGCAGTTGGGTAGTGCGAGTCCGGGATCGGAGAGGCCTATAAAATCTCGTCGGAGGAGGAGTTTGGGCAGTTGGGTAGTGCGAGTCCGGGATCGGAGAGGCCTCTAAATTCTCGTTGGAGGAGGAGTTTGGGCAGTTGGGCAGTGCGAGTCCGGGATCGGAGAGGCCTATAAAATCTCGTCGGAGGAGGAGTTTGGTCAGTTGGGTAGTGCGAGTCCGGGATCGGAGAGGCCTATAAAGTCTCGTCGGAGGAGGAGTTTGGGCAGTTGGGTAGTGCGAGTCTGGGTTCGGAGAGGCCTATAAAGTCTCGTCGGAGGAGGAGTTTGGGCAGTTGGGTAGTGCGAGTCTGGGATCGGAGAGGCATATAAAGTCTCGTCGGAGGAGGAGTTTGGTCAGTTGGGTTCTGCGAGTCCGGGATCGGAGAGGCCTATAAAGTCTCGTTGGAGGAGGAGTTCGGGCAGTTGTGTAGTGCGAGTCCGGGATCGGAGAGGCCTATAAAGTCTCGTCGGTGGAGGAGTTTGGTCAGTTGGGCAGTGCGAGTCCGGGATCGGAGAGGCCTATAAAATCTCGTCGGAGGAGGAGTTTGGGCAGTTGGGGAGTGCAAGTCCGGGATCGTAGAGGCCTCTAAATTCTCGTCGGAGGAGGAGTTTGGTCAGTTGGGTAGTGCGAGTCCGGGATCGGAGAGGCCTATAAAGTCTCGTCGGAGGAGGAGTTTGGGCAGTTGGGAAGTGCGAGTCCGGGATCGGAGAGGCCTCTAAAGGCCCGTCGGAGAGGAGTTTGGGCAGTTGGGTAGTGCGAGTCCGGGATCGGAGAGGCCTATAAATACTCGGCGGAGGAGGAGTTTGGGCAGTTGGGTAGTGCGAGTCCGGGATCGGAGAGGCCTATAAAGTCTCGTCGGAGGAGCACTTTGGTCAGTTGGGTAGTGCGAGTCCGGGATCAGAGAGGCCCATAAAGTCTCGTTGGAGGAGGAGTTCGGGCAGTTGTGTAGTGCGAGTCCGGGATCGGAGAGGGCTATAAAGTCTCGTCGGAGGAGGAGTTTGGTCAGTTGGGTAGTGCGAGCCCGGGATCGGAGAGGCCTATAAAGTCACGTTGGAGGAGGAGTTTGGGCAGTTGGGCAGTGCGAGTCCGGTATTGCAGAGGCCTATAAAGGCCCGTCGGAGGAGGAGTTTGGGCAGTTGGGTAGTGCGAGTCCGGGATCGGAGAGGCCTTTAAATGCTCGTCGGAGGAGGAGTTTGGGCAGTTGGGTAGTGCGAGTCCGAGATCGGAGAGGCCTATAAAGTCTCGTCGGAGGAGGAGTTTGGTCAGTTGGGTAGTGCAAGTCCGGGATCGGAGAGGCGTATGAAGTCTCGTCGGTGGAGGAGTTTGGTCAGTTGGGCAGTGCGAGTCCGTGGTCGGAGAGGCCTATAAAGGCTCGTCGGAGGAGGAGTTTGGGCAGTTGGGCAGTGCGAGTGCGGGATCGGAGAGGCCTCTAAAGGCCCGTCAGAGGAGGAGTTTGGGCAGTTGGGCAGTGCGAGTCCGGGATCGGAGAGGCCTATAAAGTCTCGTCGGAGGAGGAGTTCGGGCAGTTGTGTAGTGCGAGTCCGGGATCGGAGAGGGCTATAAAGTCTCGTCGGAGGAGGAGTTTGGTCAGTTGGGTAGTGCGAGCCCGGGATCGGAGAGGCCTATAAAGTCACGTTGGAGGAGGAGTTTGGGCAGTTGGGCAGTGCGAGTCCGGTATTGCAGAGGCCAATAAAGGCCCGTCGGTGGAGGAGTTTGGGCAGTTGGGTAGTGCGAGTGTGGGATCGGAGAGGCCTATAAATGCTCGTCGGAGGAGGAGTTTGGGCAGTTGGGTAGTGCGAGTCCGAGATCGGAGAGGCCTATAAAGTCTCGTCGGAGGAGGAGTTTGGTCAGTTGGGTAGTGCAAGTCCGGGATCGGAGAGGCGTATAAAGTCTCGTCGGAGGAGGAGTTTGGTCAGTTGGGCAGTGCGAGTCCGGGGTCGGAGAGGCCTATAAAGGCTCGTCGGAGGAGGAGTTTGGGCAGTTGGGCAGTGCGAGTGCGGGATCGGAGAGGCCTCTAAAGGCCCGTCAGAGGAGGAGTTTGGGCAGTTGGGCAGTGCGAGTCCGGGATCGGAGAGGCCTATAAAGTCTCGTCGGAGGAGGAGTTTGGGCAGTTGGGTAGTGCGAGTCCGGGATCGGAGAGGCCTATAAATACTCTTCGGAGGAGGAGTTTGGGCAGTTGGGTAGTGCGAGTCCGGGTTCGGAGAGGCCTATAAATGCTCGTCGGAGGAGGAGTTTGGTCAGTTGGGCAGTGCGAGTCCGGGGTCGGAGAGGCCTATAAAGTCTCGTCGGAGGAGGAGTTTGGGCAGTTGGGTAGTGCGAGTCTGGGATCGGAGAGGCCTATAAAGTCTCGTCGGAGGAGGAGTTTGGTCAGTTGGGTACTGCGAGTCCGGGATCGGAGAGACATATAAAGTCTCGTTGGAGGAGGAGATCGGGCAGTTGGGTAGTGCGAGTCCGGGATCGGAGACGCCGATAAAGTCTCGTCGGAGGAGGAGTTTGGTCAGTTGGGTAGTGCGAGTCCGGGATCGGAGAGGCCTAAAAAGTCTCGTCGGAGGAGGAGTTTGTTCAGTTGGGCAGTGCGAGTCCGGGGTCGGAGAGGCCTATAAAGGCTCGTCGGAGGTGGAGTTTGGGCAGTTGGGCAGTGCGAGTCCGGGATCGGAGAGGCCTATAAAATCTCGTCGGAGGAGGAGTTTGGGCAGTTGGGTAGTGCGAGTCCGGGATCGGAGAGGCCTCTAAATTCTCGTCGGAGGAGGAGTTTGATCAGTTGGGTAGTGCGAGTCCGGGATCGGAGAGGCCTATAAAGTCTCGTCGGAGGAGGAGTTTGGGCAGTTGGGTAGTGCGAGTCTGGGATCGGAGAGGCATATAAAGTCTCGTCGGAGGAGGAGTTTGGTCAGTTGGGTTCTGCGAGTCCGGGATCGGAGAGGCCTATAAAGTCTCGTTGGAGGAGGAGTTCGGGCAGTTGTGTAGTGCGAGTCCGGGATCGGAGAGGCCTATAAAGTCTCGTCGGTGGAGGAGTTTGGTAAGTTGGGTAGTGCGAGTCCGGGATCGGAGAGGCCTATATTGTCACGTTGGCGGAGGAGTTTGGGCAGTTGGGCAGTGCGAGTCCGGTATTGGAGAGGCCTATAAAGGCCCGTCGGAGGAGGAGTTTGGGCAGTTGGGAAGTGCGAGTCCGGGATCGGAGAGGCCACTAAAGGCCCGTCGGAGGAGGAGTTTGGGCAGTTGGGCAGTGCGAGTCCGGGATCGGAGAGGCCTATAAAATCTCGTCGGAGGAGGAGTTTGGGCAGTTGGGTAGTGCGAGTCCGGGATCGGAGAGGCCTCTAAATTCTCGTCGGAGGAGGAGTTTGGTCAGTTGGGTAGTGCGAGTCCGGGATCGGAGAGGCCTATAAAGTCTCGTCGGAGGAGGAGTTTGGGCAGTTGGGTAGTGCGAGTCTGGGTTCGGAGAGGCCTATAAAGTCTCGTCGGAGGAGGAGTTTGGGCAGTTGGGTAGTGCGAGTCTGGGATCGGAGAGGCATATAAAGTCTCGTCGGAGGAGGAGTTTGGTCAGTTGGGTTCTGCGAGTCCGGGATCGGAGAGGCCTATAAAGTCTCGTCGGTGGAGGAGTTTGGTCTGTTGGATAGTGCGAGTCCAGGATCGGAGAGGCCTATATTGTCACGTTGGCGGAAGAGTTTGGGCAGTTGGGCAGTGCGAGTCCGGTATTGGAGAGGCCTATAAAGGCCCGTCGGAGGAGGAGTTTGGGCAGTTGGGAAGTGCGAGTCCGGGATCGGAGAGGCCTCTAAAGGCCCGTCGGAGAGGAGTTTGGGCAGTTGGGTAGTGCGAGTCCGGGATCGGAGAGGCCTATAAATATTCTTCGGAGGAGGAGTTTGGGCAGTTGGGTAGTGCGAGTCCGGGATCGGAGAGGCCTATAAAGTCTCGTCGGAGGAGGAGTTTGGTCAGTTGTGTAGTGCGAGTCCGGGATCGGAGATGCCTATAAAGTCTTATCGGAGGAATAGTTTGGGCAGTTGGGTAGTGCGAGTCCGGTTCGGAGAGACCTATAAAGTCTCGTCGGAGGAGGTGTTTGGGCAGTTGGGTAGTGCGAGTCCGGGATCGGAGAGGCCTATAAAGTCTCGTCGGAGTAGGAGTTTGGTCAGTTGGGTAGTGCGAGTCCGGGATCGGAGAGGCCTAAAAAGTCTCGTCGGAGGAGGAGTTTGGTCAGTTGGGCAGTGCGAGTCCGGGGTCGGAGAGGCCTATAAAGGCTCGTCGGAGGTGGAGTTTGGGCAGTTGGGCAGTGCGAGTCCGGGATCGGAGAGGCCTATAAAATCTCGTCGGAGGAGGAGTTTGGGCAGTTGGGTAGTGCGAGTCCGGGATCGGAGAGGCCTCTAAATTCTCGTCGGAGGAGGAGTTTGGTCAGTTGGGTAGTGCGAGTCCGGGATCGGAGAGGCCTATAAAGTCTCGTCGGAGGAGAGTTTGGGCAGTTGGGTAGTGCGAGTCTGGGTTCGGAGAGGCCTATAAAGTCTCGTCGGTGGAGGAGTTTGGTAAGTTGGGTAGTGCGAGTCCGGGATCGGAGAGGCCTATATTGTCACGTTGGAGGATGAATTTGGGCAGTTGGGCAGTGCGAGTCCGGTATTGGAGAGGCCTATAAAGGCCCGTCGGAGGAGGAGTTTGGGCAGTTGGGAAGTGCGAGTCCGGGATCGGAGAGGCCACTAAAGGCCCGTCGGAGGAGGAGTTTGGGCAGTTGGGCAGTGCGAGTCCGGGATCGGAGAGGCCTATAAAATCTCGTCGGAGGAGGAGTTTGGGCAGTTGGGGAGTGCAAGCCCGGGATCGTAGAGGCCTCTAAATTCTCGTCGGAGGAGGAGTTTGGTCAGTTGGGTAGTGCGAGTCCGGGATCGGAGAGGCCTATAAAGTCTCGTCGGAGGAGGAGTTTCGGCAGTTGGGAAGTGCGAGTCCGGGATCGGAGAGGCCTCTAAAGGCCCGTCGGAGAGGAGTTTGGGCAGTTGGGTAGTGCGAGTCCGGGATTGGAGAGGCCTATAAATACTCGGCGGAGGAGGAGTTTGGGCAGTTGGGTAGTGCGAGTCCGGGATCGGAGAGGCCTATAAAGTCTCGTCGGAGGAGCACTTTGGTCAGTTGGGTAGTGCGAGTCCGGGATCAGAGAGGCCCATAAAGTCTCGTTGGAGGAGGAGTTTGGTCAGTTGGGCAGTGCGAGTCCGGGGTCGGAGAGGCCTATAAAGTCTCGTCGGAGGAGGAGTTTGGTCAGTTGGGTACTGCGAGTCCGGGATCGGAGAGACATATAAAGTCTCGTTGGAGGAGGAGATCGGGCAGTTGGGTAGTGCGAGTCCGGGATCGGAGACGCCGATAAAGTCTCGTCGGAGGAGGAGTTTGGTCAGTTGGGTAGTGCGAGTCCGGGATCGGAGAGGCCTAAAAAGTCTCGTCGGAGGAGGAGTTTGTTCAGTTGGGCAGTGCGAGTCCGGGGTCGGAGAGGCCTATAAAGGCTCGTCGGAGGTGGAGTTTGGGCAGTTGGGCAGTGCGAGTCCGGGATCGGAGAGGCCTATAAAATCTCGTCGGAGGAGGAGTTTGGGCAGTTGGGTAGTGCGAGTCCGGGATCGGAGAGGCCTCTAAATTCTCGTCGGAGGAGGAGTTTGATCAGTTGGGTAGTGCGAGTCCGGGATCGGAGAGGCCTATAAAGTCTCGTCGGAGGAGGAGTTTGGGCAGTTGGGTACTGCGAGTCCGGGATCGGAGAGGCCTATAAAGTCTCGTCGGTGGAGGAGTTTGGTCAGTTGGGTTCTGCGAGTCCGGGATCGGAGAGGCCTATAAAGTCTCGTTGGAGGAGGAGTTCGGGCAGTTGTGTAGTGCGAGTCCGGGATCGGAGAGGCCTATAAAGTCTCGTCGGTGGAGGAGTTTGGTAAGTTGGGTAGTGCGAGTCCGGGATCGGAGAGGCCTATATTGTCACGTTGGCGGAGGAGTTTGGGCAGTTGGGCAGTGCGAGTCCGGTATTGGAGAGGCCTATAAAGGCCCGTCGGAGGAGGAGTTTGGGCAGTTGGGAAGTGCGAGTCCGGGATCGGAGAGGCCACTAAAGGCCCGTCGGAGGAGGAGTTTGGGCAGTTGGGCAGTGCGAGTCCGGGATCGGAGAGGCCTATAAAATCTCGTCGGAGGAGGAGTTTGGGCAGTTGGGTAGTGCGAGTCCGGGATCGGAGAGGCCTCTAAATTCTCGTCGGAGGAGGAGTTTGGTCAGTTGGGTAGTGCGAGTCCGGGATCGGAGAGGCCTATAAAGTCTCGTCGGAGGAGGAGTTTGGGCAGTTGGGTAGTGCGAGTCTGGGTTCGGAGAGGCCTATAAAGTCTCGTCGGAGGAGGAGTTTGGGCAGTTGGGTAGTGCGAGTCTGGGATCGGAGAGGCATATAAAGTCTCGTCGGAGGAGGAGTTTGGTCAGTTGGGTTCTGCGAGTCCGGGATCGGATAGGCCTATAAAGTCTCGTTGGAGGAGGAGTTCGGGCAGTTGTGTAGTGCGAGTCCGGGATCGGAGAGGCCTATAAAGTCTCGTCGGTGGAGGAGTTTGGTCTGTTGGATAGTGCGAGTCCAGGATCGGAGAGGCCTATATTGTCACGTTGGCGGAAGAGTTTGGGCAGTTGGGCAGTGCGAGTCCGGTATTGGAGAGGCCTATAAAGGCCCGTCGGAGGAGGAGTTTGGGCAGTTGGGAAGTGCGAGTCCGGGATCGGAGAGGCCTCTAAAGGCCCGTCGGAGAGGAGTTTGGGCAGTTGGGTAGTGCGAGTCCGGGATCGGAGAGGCCTATAAATACTCTTCGGAGGAGGAGTTTGGGCAGTTGGGTAGTGCGAGTCCGGGATCGGAGAGGCCTATAAAGTCTCGTCGGAGGAGGAGTTTGGTCAGTTGTGTAGTGCGAGTCCGGGATCGGAGATGCCTATAAAGTCTTATCGGAGGAATAGTTTGGGCAGTTGGGTAGTGCGAGTCCGGTTCGGAGAGACCTATAAAGTCTCGTCGGAGGAGGTGTTTGGGCAGTTGGGTAGTGCGAGTCCGGGATCGGAGAGGCCTATAAAGTCTCGTCGGAGTAGGAGTTTGGTCAGTTGGGTAGTGCGAGTCCGGGATCGGAGAGGCCTAAAAAGTCTCGTCGGAGGAGGAGTTTGGTCAGTTGGGCAGTGCGAGTCCGGGGTCGGAGAGGCCTATAAAGGCTCGTCGGAGGTGGAGTTTGGGCAGTTGGGCAGTGCGAGTCCGGGATCGGAGAGGCCTATAAAATCTCGTCGGAGGAGGAGTTTGGGCAGTTGGGTAGTGCGAGTCCGGGATCGGAGAGGCCTCTAAATTCTCGTCGGAGGAGGAGTTTGGTCAGTTGGGTAGTGCGAGTCCGGGATCGGAGAGGCCTATAAAGTCTCGTCGGAGGAGAGTTTGGGCAGTTGGGTAGTGCGAGTCTGGGTTCGGAGAGGCCTATAAAGTCTCGTCGGAGGAGGAGTTTGGGCAGTTGGGTAGTGCGAGTCTGGGATCGGAGAGGCATATAAAGTCTCGTCGGAGGAGGAGTTTGGTCAGTTGGGTTCTGCGAGTCCGGGATCGGAGAGGCCTATAAAGTCTCGTTGGAGGACGAGTTCGGGCAGTTGTGTAGTGCGAGTCCGGGATCGGAGAGGCCTATAAAGTCTCGTCGGTGGAGGAGTTTGGTAAGTTGGGTAGTGCGAGTCCGGGATCGGAGAGGCCTATATTGTCACGTTGGAGGATGAATTTGGGCAGTTGGGCAGTGCGAGTCCGGTATTGGAGAGGCCTATAAAGGCCCGTCGGAGGAGGAGTTTGGGCAGTTGGGAAGTGCGAGTCCGGGATCGGAGAGGCCACTAAAGGCCCGTCGGAGGAGGAGTTTGGGCAGTTGGGCAGTGCGAGTCCGGGATCGGAGAGGCCTATAAAATCTCGTCGGAGGAGGAGTTTGGGCAGTTGGGGAGTGCAAGCCCGGGATCGTAGAGGCCTCTAAATTCTCGTCGGAGGAGGAGTTTGGTCAGTTGGGTAGTGCGAGTCCGGGATCGGAGAGGCCTATAAAGTCTCGTCGGAGGAGGAGTTTGGGCAGTTGGGAAGTGCGAGTCCGGGATCGGAGAGGCCTCTAAAGGCCCGTCGGAGAGGAGTTTGGGCAGTTGGGTAGTGCGAGTCCGGGATTGGAGAGGCCTATAAATACTCGGCGGAGGAGGAGTTTGGGCAGTTGGGTAGTGCGAGTCCGGGATCGGAGAGGCCTATAAAGTCTCGTCGGAGGAGCACTTTGGTCAGTTGGGTAGTGCGAGTCCGGGATCAGAGAGGCCCATAAAGTCTCGTTGGAGGAGGAGTTCGGGCAGTTGTGTAGTGCGAGTCCGGGATCGGAGAGGGCTATAAAGTCTCGTCGGAGGAGGAGTTTGGTCAGTTGGGTAGTGCGAGCCCGGGATCGGAGAGGCCTATAAAGTCACGTTGGAGGAGGAGTTTGGGCAGTTGGGCAGTGCGAGTCCGGTATTGCAGAGGCCTATAAAGGCCCGTCGGAGGAGGAGTTTGGGCAGTTGGGTAGTGCGAGTCCGGGATCGGAGAGGCCTATAAATGCTCGTCGGAGGAGGAGTTTGGGCAGTTGGGTAGTGCGAGTCCGAGATCGGAGAGGCCTATAAAGTCTCGTCGGAGGAGGAGTTTGGTCAGTTGGGTAGTGCAAGTCCGGGATCGGAGAGGCGTATGAAGTCTCGTCGGTGGAGGAGTTTGGTCAGTTGGGCAGTGCGAGTCCGTGGTCGGAGAGGCCTAAAAGGCTCGTCGGAGGAGGAGTTTGGGCAGTTGGGCAGTGCGAGTGCGGGATCGGAGAGGCCTCTAAAGGCCCGTCAGAGAAGGAGTTTGGGCAGTTGGGCAGTGCGAGTCCGGGATCGGAGAGGCCTATAAAGTCTCGTCGGAGGAGGAGTTCGGGCAGTTGTGTAGTGCGAGTCCGGGATCGGAGAGGGCTATAAAGTCTCGTCGGAGGAGGAGTTTGGTCAGTTGGGTAGTGCGAGCCCGGGATCGGAGAGGCCTATAAAGTCACGTTGGAGGAGGAGTTTGGGCAGTTGGGCAGTGCGAGTCCGGTATTGCAGAGGCCAATAAAGGCCCGTCGGTGGAGGAGTTTGGGCAGTTGGGTAGTGCGAGTCCGGGATCGGAGAGGCCTATAAATGCTCGTCGGAGGAGGAGTTTGGGCAGTTGGGTAGTGCGAGTCCGAGATCGGAGAGGCCTATAAAGTCTCGTCGGAGGAGGAGTTTGGTCAGTTGGGTAGTTCAAGTCCGGGATCGGAGAGGCGTATAAAGTCTCGTCGGAGGAGGAGTTTGGTCAGTTGGGCAGTGCGAGTCCGGGGTCGGAGAGGCCTATAAAGGCTCGTCGGAGGAGGAGTTTGGGCAGTTGGGCAGTGCGAGTGCGGGATCGGAGAGGCCTCTAAAGGCCCGTCAGAGGAGGAGTTTGGGCAGTTGGGCAGTGCGAGTCCGGGATCGGAGAGGCCTATAAAGTCTCGTCGGAGGAGGAGTTTGGGCAGTTGTGTAGTGAGAGTCCGGGATCGGAGAGGCCTCTAAATTCTCGTCGGAGGAGGAGTTTGGTCAGTTGGGTAGTGCGAGTCCGGGATCGGAGAGGCCTATAAATACTCTTCGGAGGAGGAGTTTGGGCAGTTGGGTAGTGCGAGTCCGGGTTCGGAGAGGCCTATAAATGCTCGTCGGAGGAGGAGTTTGGTCAGTTGGGCAGTGCGAGTCCGGGGTCGGAGAGGCCTATAAAGTCTCGTCGGAGGAGGAGTTTGGGCAGTTGGGTAGTGCGAGTCTGGGATCGGAGAGGCCTATAAAGTCTCGTCGGAGGAGGAGTTTGGTCAGTTGGGTACTGCGAGTCCGGGATCGGAGAAACATATAAAGTCTCGTTGGAGGAGGAGATCGGGCAGTTGGGTAGTGCGAGTCCGGGATCGGAGGGGCCTATAAAGTCACGTTGCAGGAGGAGTTTGGACAGTTGGGCAGTGCGAGTCCGGTATTGGAGAGGCCTATAAAGGCCCGTGGGAGGAGGAGTTTGTGCAGTTGGGTAGTGCGAGTCCGGGATCGGAGAGGCCTCTAAAAGCCAGTCGGAGAGGAGTTTGGGCAGTTGGGTAGTGCGAGTCCAGGATCGGAGAGGCCTATAAATGCTCGTCGGAGGAGGAGTTTGGGCAATTGGGTAGTGCGAGTCCGGGATCGGAGAGGCGAATAAAGTCTCGTCGGAGGAGGAGTTTGGGCAGTTGGGTGGTGCGAGTCCGGGATCGGAGAGGCCTATAAATACTCGTCGGAGGAGGAGTTTGGACAGTTGGGTAGTGCGAGTCCGGGATCGGAGAGGCCTATGAAGTCTCGTCGGAGGAGAAGTTTGGTCAGTTGGGTAGTGCGAGTCCGGGATCGGAGAGGCCTATAAAGTCACGTTGGAGGAGGAGTTTGGGCAGTTGGGCAGTGCGAGTCCGGGATCGGAGAGGCCTATAAATGCTCGTCGGAGGAGGAGTTTGGCCAGTTGGGCAGTGCGAGTCCGGGGTCGGAGAGGCCTAAAAGGCTCGTCGGAGGAGGAGTTTGGGCAGTTGGGCAGTGCGAGTCCGGGATCGGAGAGGCCTCTAAAGGCCCGTCGGAGGAGGAGTTTGTGCAGTTGGGCAGTGCGAGTCCGGGATCGGAGAGGCCTATAAAGTCTCGTTTGTGGAGGAGTTTGGGCAGTTGGGTATAGCGAGTCGGGGATCGGAGAGGGCTCTAAATTCTCGTCGGAGGAGGAGTTTGGTCAGTTGGGTAGTGCGAGTCCGGGATCGGAGAGGCCTATAAAGACTCGTCGGAGGAGGAGTTTGGGCAGTTGGGTTCTGCGAGTCCGGGATCGGAGAGGCCTATAACGTCTCGTTGGAGGACGAGTTCGGGCAGTTGTGTAGTGCGAGTCCGGGATCGGAGAGGCCTATAAAGTCTCGTCGGTGGAGGAGTTTGGTAAGTTGGCTAGTGCGAGTCCGGGATCGGAGAGGCCTATATTGTCACGTTGGCGGAGGAGTTTGGGCAGTTGGGTAGTGCAAGTCCGGGATCGGAGAGGCCTATAAAGTCTCGTCGGAGGAGGAGTTTGGTCAGTTGGGTAGTGCAAGTCCGGGATCGGAGAGGCGTATAAAGTCTCGTCGGAGGAGGAGTTTGGTCAGTTGGGCAGTGCGAGTCCGGGGTCGGAGAGGCCTATAAAGGCTCGTCGGAGGAGGAGTTTGGGCAGTTGGGCAGTGCGAGTGCGGGATCGGAGAGGCCTCTAAAGGCCCGTCAGAGGAGGAGTTTGGGCAGTTGGGCAGTGCGAGTCCGGGATCGGAGAGGCCTATAAAGTCTCGTCGGAGGAGGAGTTTGGGCAGTTGTGTAGTGAGAGTCCGGGATCGGAGAGGCCTCTAAATTCTCGTCGGAGGAGGAGTTTGGTCAGTTGGGTAGTGCGAGTCCGGGATCGGAGAGGCCTATAAAGACTCTTCGGAGGAGGAGTTTGGGCAGTTGGGTAGTGCGAGTCCGGGTTCGCAAGGCCTATAAATGCTCGTCGGAGGAGGAGTTTGGTCAGTTGGGCAGTGCGAGTCCGGGGTCGGAGAGGCCTATAAAGTCTCGTCGGAGGAGGAGTTTGGGCAGTTGGGTAGTGCGAGTCTGGGATCGGAGAGGCCTATAAAGTCTCGTCGGAGGAGGAGTTTGGTCAGTTGGGTACTGCGAGTCCGGGATCGGAGAGACATATAAAGTCTCGTTGGAGGAGGAGATCGGGCAGTTGGGTAGTGCGAGTCCGGGATCGGAGAGGCCTATAAAGTCACGTTGCAGGAGGAGTTTGGACAGTTGGGCAGTGCGAGTCCGGTATTGGAGAGGCCTATAAAGGCCCGTGGGAGGAGGAGTTTGTGCAGTTGGGTAGTGCGAGTCCGGGATCGGAGAGGCCTCTAAAAGCCAGTCGGAGAGGAGTTTGGGCAGTTGGGTAGTGCGAGTCCAGGATCGGAGAGGCCTATAAATGCTCGTCGGAGGAGGAGTTTGGGCAATTGGGTAGTGCGAGTCCGGGATCGGAGAGGCGAATAAAGTCTCGTCGGAGGAGGAGTTTGGGCAGTTGGGTGGTGCGAGTCCGGGATCGGAGAGGCCTATAAATACTCGTCGGAGGAGGAGTTTGGGCAGTTGGGTAGTGCGAGTCCGGGATCGGAGAGGCCTCTTAAGTCTCGTCGGAGGAGGAGTTTGGTCAGTTGGGTAGTGCGAGTCCGGGATCGGAGAGGCCTATGAAGTCTCGTCGGAGGAGGAGTTTGGTCAGTTGGGTAGTGCGAGTCCGGGATTGGAGAGGCCGATAAAGTCACGTTGGAGGAGGAGTTTGGGCAGTTGGGCAGTGCGAGTCCGGGATCGGAGAGGCCTATAAATGCTCGTCGGAGGAGGAGTTTGGGCAGTTGGGTAGTGCGAGTCCGGGATCGGAGAGGCCTATCAATGCTCGTCGGAGGAGGAGTTTGGCCAGTTGGGCAGTGCGAGTCCGGGGTCGGAGAGGCCTAAAAGGCTCGTCGGAGGAGGAATTTGGGCAGTTGGGCAGTGCGAGTCCGGGATCGGAGAGGCCTCTAAAGGCCCGTCGGAGGAGGAGTTTGTGCAGTTGGGCAGTGCGAGTCCGGGATCGGAGAGGCCTATAAAGTCTCGTTTGAGGAGGAGTTTGGGCAGTTGGGTATAGCGAGTCGGGGATCGGAGAGGGCTCTAAATTTTCGTCGGAGGAGGAGTTTGGTCAGTTGGGTAGTGCGAGTCCGGGATCGGAGAGGCCTATAAAGACTCGTCGGAGGAGGAGTTTGGGCAGTTGGGTAGTGCGAGTCTGGGATCGGAGAGGCATATAAAGTCTCGTCGGAGGAGGAGTTTGGTCAGTTGGGTTCTGTGAGTCCGGGATCGGAGAGGCCTATAAAGTCTCGTTGGAGGACGAGTTCGGGCAGTTGTGTAGTGCGAGTCCGGGATCGGAGAGGCCTATAAAGTCTCGTCGGTGGAGGAGTTTGGTAAGTTGGCTAGTGCGAGTCCGGGATCGGAGAGGCCTATATTGTCACGTTGGCGGAGGAGTTTGGGCAGTTGGGCAGTGCGAGTCCGGTATTGGAGAGGCCTATAAAGGCCCGTCGGAGGAGGAGTTTGGGAAGTTGGGAAGTGCGAGTCCGGGATCGGAGAGGCCTCTAAAGGCCCGTCGTAGAGGAGTTTGGGCAGTTGGGTAGTGCGAGTCCGGGATCGGAGAGGCCTATAAATACTCGTCGGAGGAGGAGTTTGGGCAGTTGGGTAGTGCGAGTCCGGGATCGGAGAGGCCTATAAAGTCTCGTCGGAGGAGCAGTTTGGTCAGTTGGGTAGTGCGAGTCCGGGATCGGAGAGGCCCATAAAGTCTCGTTGGAGGAGGAGTTCGGGCAGTTGTGTAGTGCGAGTCCGGGATCGGAGAGGGCTATAAAGTCTCGTCGGAGGAGGAGTTTGGTCAGTTGGGTAGTGCGAGCCTGGGATCGGAGAGGCCTATAAAGTCACGTTGGAGGAGGAGTTTGGGCAGTTGGGCAGTGCGAGTCCGGTATTGCAGAGGCCTATAAAGGCCCGTCGGAGGAGGAGTTTGGGCAGTTGGGTAGTGCGAGTCCGGGATCGGAGAGGCCTATAAATGCTCGTCGGAGGAGGAGTTTGGGCAGTTGTTTAGTGCGAGTCCGAGATCGGAGAGGCCTATAAAGTCTCGTCGGAGGAGGAGTTTGGTCAGTTGGGTAGTG
Source organism: Pristiophorus japonicus (assembly GCF_044704955.1). Classification (NCBI taxonomy): domain Eukaryota; kingdom Metazoa; phylum Chordata; class Chondrichthyes; family Pristiophoridae; genus Pristiophorus; species Pristiophorus japonicus. The sequence goes on from NW_027252779.1 coordinate 3,992,320, forward strand.
CAAGTCCGGGATCGGAGAGGCGTATGAAGTCTCGTCGGTGGAGGAGTTTGGTCAGTTGGGCAGTGCGAGTCCGGGGTCGGAGAGGCCTATAAAGGCTCGTCGGAGGAGGAGTTTGGGCAGTTGGGTAGTGCGAGTCCGAGATCGGAGAGGCCTATAAAGTCTCGTCGGAGGAGGAGTTTGGTCAGTTGGGTAGTTCAAGTCCGGGATCGGAGAGGCGTATGAAGTCTCGTCGGTGGAGGAGTTTGGGCAGTTGGTCAGTGCGAGTGCGGGTTCGGAGAGGCTTATATAGGCCCATCAGAGGAGGAGTTTGGGCAGTTGGGCAGTGCGAGTCCGGGATCGGAGAGGCCTATAAAGTCTCGTCGGAGGAGGAGTTCGGGCAGTTGTGTAGTGCGAGTCCGGGATCGGAGAGGGCTATAAAGTCTCGTCGGAGGAGGAGTTTGGTCAGTTGGGTAGTGCGAGCCCGGGATCGGAGAGGCCTATAAAGTCACGTTGGAGGAGGAGTTTGGGCAGTTGGGCAGTGCGAGTCCGGTATTGCAGAGGCCTATAAAGGCCCGTCGGTGGAGGAGTTTGGGCAGTTGGGTAGTGCGAGTCCGGGATCGGAGAGGCCTATAAATGCTCGTCGGAGGAGGAGTTTGGGCAGTTGGGTAGTGCGAGTCCGAGATCGGAGAGGCCTATAAAGTCTCGTCGGAGGAGGAGTTTTGTCAGTTGGGTAGTGCAAGTCCGGGATCGGAGAGGCGTATAAAGTCTCGTCGGAGGAGGAGTTTGGTCAGTTGGGCAGTGCGAGTCCGGGGTCGGAGAGGCCTATAAAGGCTCGTCGGAGGAGGAGTTTGGGCAGTTGGGCAGTGCGAGTGCGGGATCGGAGAGGCCTCTAAAAGCCCGTCAGAGGAGGAGTTTGGGCAGTTGGGCAGTGCGAGTCCGGGATCGGAGAGGCCTATAAAGTCTCGTCGGAGGAGGAGTTTGGGCAGTTGTGTAGTGAGAGTCCGGGATCGGAGAGGCCTCTAAATTCTCGTCGGAGGAGGAGTTTGGTCAGTTGGGTAGTGGGAGTCCGGGATCGGAGAGTCCTATAAAGACTCTTCGGAGGAGGAGTTTGGGCAGTTGGGTAGTGCGAGTCCGGGTTCGGAGAGGCCTATAAATGCTCGTCGGAGGAGGAGTTTGGTCAGTTGGGCAGTGCGAGTCCGGGGTCGGAGAGGCCTATAAAGTCTCGTCGGAGGAGGAGTTTGGGCAGTTGGGTAGTGCGAGTCTGGGATCGGAGAGGCCTATAATGTCTCGTCGGAGGAGGAGTTTGGTCAGTTGGGTACTGCGAGTCCGGGATCGGAGAGACATATAATGTCTCGTTGGAGGAGGAGTTCGGGCAGTTGGGTAGTGCGAGTCCGGGATCGGAGAGGCCTATAAAGTCACGTTGCAGGAGGAGTTTGGACAGTTGGGCAGTGCGAGTCCGGTATTGGAGAGGCCTATAAAGGCCCGTGGGAGGAGGAGTTTGTGCAGTTGGGTAGTGCGAGTCCGGGATCGGAGAGGCCTCTAAAAGCCAGTCGGAGAGGAGTTTGGGCAGTTGGGTAGTGCGAGTCCAGGATCGGAGAGGCCTATAAATGCTCGTCGGAGGAGGAGTTTGGGCAATTGGGTAGTGCGAGTCCGGGATCGGAGAGGCGAATAAAGTCTCGTCGGAGGAGGAGTTTGGGCAGTTGGGTGGTGCGAGTCCGGGATCGGAGAGGCCTATAAATACTCGGCGGAGGAGGAGTTTGGGCAGTTGGGTAGTGCGAGTCCGGGATCGGAGAGGCCTATAAAGTCTCGTCGGAGGAGCACTTTGGTCAGTTGGGTAGTGCGAGTCCGGGATCGGAGAGGCCCATAAAGTCTCGTTGGAGGAGGAGTTCGGGCAGTTGTGTAGTGCGAGTCCGGGATCGGAGAGGGCTATAAAGTCTCGTCGGAGGAGGAGTTTGGTCAGTTGGGTAGTGCGAGCCCGGGATCGGAGAGGCCTATAAAGTCACGTTGGAGGAGGAGTTTGGGCAGTTGGGCAGTGCGAGTCCGGTATTGCAGAGGCCTATAAAGGCCCGTCGGAGGAGGAGTTTGGGCAGTTGGGTAGTGCGAGTCCGGGATCGGAGAGGCCTATAAATGCTCGTCGGAGGAGGAGTTTGGGCAGTTGGGTAGTGCGAGTCCGAGATCGGAGAGGCCTATAAAGTCTCGTCGGAGGAGGAGTTTGGTCAGTTGGGTAGTGCAAGTCCGGGATCGGAGAGGCGTATGAAGTCTCGTCGGTGGAGGAGTTTGGTCAGTTGGGCAGTGCGAGTCCGTGGTCGGAGAGGCCTATAAAGGCTCGTCGGAGGAGGAGTTTGGGCAGTTGGGCAGTGCGAGTGCGGGATCGGAGAGGCCTCTAAAGGCCCGTCAGAGGAGGAGTTTGGGCAGTTGGGCAGTGCGAGTCCGGGATCGGAGAGGCCTATAAAGTCTCGTCGGAGGAGGAGTTCGGGCAGTTGTGTAGTGCGAGTCCGGGATCGGAGAGGGCTATAAAGTCTCGTCGGAGGAGGAGTTTGGTCAGTTGGGTAGTGCGAGCCCGGGATCGGAGAGGCCTATAAAGTCACGTTGGAGGAGGAGTTTGGGCAGTTGGGCAGTGCGAGTCCGGTATTGCAGAGGCCAATAAAGGCCCGTCGGTGGAGGAGTTTGGGCAGTTGGGTAGTGCGAGTCCGGGATCGGAGAGGCCTATAAATGCTCGTCGGAGGAGGAGTTTGGGCAGTTGGGTAGTGCGAGTCCGAGATCGGAGAGGCCTATAAAGTCTCGTCGGAGGAGGAGTTTGGTCAGTTGGGTAGTGCAAGTCCGGGATCGGAGAGGCGTATAAAGTCTCGTCGGAGGAGGAGTTTGGTCAGTTGGGCAGTGCGAGTCCGGGGTCGGAGAGGCCTATAAAGGCTCGTCGGAGGAGGAGTTTGGGCAGATGGGCAGTGCGAGTGCGGGATCGGAGAGGCCTCTAAAGGCCCGTCAGAGGAGGAGTTTGGGCAGTTGGGCAGTGCGAGTCCGGGATCGGAGAGGCCTATAAAGTCTCGTCGGAGGAGGAGTTTGGGCAGTTGTGTAGTGAGAGTCCGGGATCGGAGAGGCCTCTAAATTCTCGTCGGAGGAGGAGTTTGGTCAGTTGGGTAGTGCGAGTCCGGGATCGGAGAGGCCTATAAATACTCTTCGGAGGAGGAGTTTGGGCAGTTGGGTAGTGCGAGTCCGGGTTCGGAGAGGCCTATAAATGCTCGTCGGAGGAGGAGTTTGGTCAGTTGGGCAGTGCGAGTCCGGGGTCGGAGAGGCCTATAAAGTCTCGTCGGAGGAGGAGTTTGGGCAGTTGGGTAGTGCGAGTCTGGGATCGGAGAGGCCTATAAAGTCTCGTCGGAGGAGGAGTTTGGTCAGTTGGGTACTGCGAGTCCGGGATCGGAGGGGCCTATAAAGTCACGTTGCAGGAGGAGTTTGGACAGTTGGGCAGTGTGAGTCCGGTATTGGAGAGGCCTATAAAGGCCCGTGGGAGGAGGAGTTTGTGCAGTTGGGTAGTGCGAGTCCGGGATCGGAGAGGCCTCTAAAAGCCAGTCGGAGAGGAGTTTGGGCAGTTGGGTAGTGCGAGTCCAGGATCGGAGAGGCCTATAAATGCTCGTCGGAGGAGGAGTTTGGGCAATTGGGTAGTGCGAGTCCGGGATCGGAGAGGCGAATAAAGTCTCGTCGGAGGAGGAGTTTGGGCAGTTGGGTGGTGCGAGTCCGGGATCGGAGAGGCCTATAAATACTCGTCGGAGGAGGAGTTTGGGCAGTTGGGTAGTGCGAGTCCGGGATCGGAGAGGCCTCTTAAGTCTCGTCGGAGGAGGAGTTTGGTCAGTTGGGTAGTGCGAGTCCGGGATCGGAGAGGCCTATGAAGTCTCGTCGGAGGAGAAGTTTGGTCAGTTGGGTAGTGCGAGTCCGGGATCGGAGAGGCCTATAAAGTCACGTTGGAGGAGGAGTTTGGGCAGTTGGGCAGTGCGAGTCCGGGATCGGAGAGGCCTATAAATGCTCGTCGGAGGAGGAGTTTGGCCAGTTGGGCAGTGCGAGTCCGGGGTCGGAGAGGCCTAAAAGGCTCGTCGGAGGAGGAGTTTGGGCAGTTGAGCAGTGCGAGTCCGGGATCGGAGAGGCCTCTAAAGGCCCGTCGGAGGAGGAATTTGTGCAGTTGGGCAGTGCGAGTCCGGGATCGGAGAGGCCTATAAAGTCTCGTTTGAGGAGGAGTTTGGGCAGTTGGGTATAGCGAGTCGGGGATCGGAGAGGGCTCTAAATTCTCGTCGGAGGAGGAGTTTGGTCAGTTGGGTAGTGTGAGTCCGGGATCGGAGAGGCCTATAAAGACTCGTCGGAGGAGGAGTTTGGGCAGTTGGGTTCTGCGAGTCCGGGATCGGAGAGGCCTATAAAGTCTCGTTGGAGGACGAGTTCGGGCAGTTGTGTAGTGCGAGTCCGGGATCGGAGAGGCCTATAAAGTCTCGTCGGTGGAGGAGTTTGGTAAGTTGGCTAGTGCGAGTCCGGGATCGGAGAGGCCTATATTGTCACGTTGGCGGAGGAGTTTGGGCAGTTGGGCAGTGCGAGTCCGAGATCGGAGAGGCCTATAAAGTCTCGTCGGAGGAGGAGTTTGGTCAGTTGGGTAGTGCAAGTCCGGGATCGGAGAGGCGTATAAAGTCTCGTCGGAGGAGGAGTTTGGTCAGTTGGGCAGTGCGAGTCCGGGGTCAGAGAGGCCTATAAAGGCTCGTCGGAGGAGGAGTTTGGGCAGTTGGGCAGTGCGAGTGCGGGATCGGAGAGGCCTCTAAAGGCCCGTCAGAGGAGGAGTTTGGGCAGTTGGGCAGTGCGAGTCCGGGATCGGAGAGGCCTATAAAGTCTCGTCGGAGGAGGAGTTTGGGCAGTTGTGTAGTGAGAGTCCGGGATCGGAGAGGCCTCTAAATTCTCGTCGGAGGAGGAGTTTGGTCAGTTGGGTAGTGCGAGTCCGGGATCGGAGAGGCCTATAAAGACTCTTCGGAGGAGGTGTTTGGGCAGTTGGGTAGTGCGAGTCCGGGTTCGCAAGGCCTATAAATGCTCGTCGGAGGAGGAGTTTGGTCAGTTGGGCAGTGCGAGTCCGGGGTCGGAGAGGCCTATAAAGTCTCGTCGGAGGAGGAGTTTGGTCAGTTGGGTACTGCGAGTCCGGGATCGGAGAGACATATAAAGTCTCGTTGGAGGAGGAGATCGGGCAGTTGGGTAGTGCGAGTCCGGGATCGGAGAGGCCTATAAAGTCACGTTGCAGGAGGAGTTTGGACAGTTGGGCAGTGCGAGTCCGGTATTGGAGAGGCCTATAAAGGCCCGTGGGAGGAGGAGTTTGTGCAGTTGGGTAGTGCGAGTCCGGGATCGGAGAGGCCTCTAAAAGCCAGTCGGAGAGGAGTTTGGGCAGTTGGGTAGTGCGAGTCCAGGATCGGAGAGGCCTATAAATGCTCGTCGGAGGAGGAGTTTGGGCAATTGGGTAGTGCGAGTCCGGGATCGGAGAGGCGAATAAAGTCTCGTCGGAGGAGGAGTTTGGTCAGTTGGGTAGTGCGAGTCCGGGATCGGAGAGGCCTATGAAGTCTCGTCGGAGGAGGAGTTTGGTCAGTTGGGTAGTGCGAGTCCGGGATTGGAGAGGCCGATAAAGTCACGTTGCAGGAGGAGTTTGGGCAGTTGGGCAGTGCGAGTCCGGGATCGGAGAGGCCTATAAATGCTCGTCGGAGGAGGAGTTTGGGCAGTTGGGTAGTGCGAGTCCGGGATCGGAGAGGCCTATAAATGCTCGTCGGAGGAGGAGTTTGGCCAGTTGGGCAGTGCGAGTCCGGGGTCGGAGAGGCCTAAAAGGCTCGTCGGAGGAGGAGTTTGGGCAGTTGGGCAGTGCGAGTCCGGGATCGGAGAGGCCTCTAAAGGCCCGTCGGAGGAGGAGTTTGTGCAGTTGGGCAGTGCGACTCCGGGATCGGAGAGGCCTATAAAGTCTCGTTTGAGGAGGAGTTTGGGCAGTTGGGTATAGCGAGTCGGGGATCGGAGAGGGCTCTAAATTCTCGTCGGAGGAGGAGTTTGGTCAGTTGGGTAGTGCGAGTCCGGGATCGGAGAGGCCTATAAAGACTCGTCGGAGGAGGAGTTTGGGCAGTTGGGTAGTGCGAGTCTGGGATCGGAGAGGCATATAAAGTCTCGTCGGAGGAGGAGTTTGGTCAGTTGGGTTCTGCGAGTCCGGGATCGGAGAGGCCTATAAAGTCTCGTTGGAGGACGAGTTCGGGCAGTTGTGTAGTGCGAGTCCGGGATCGGAGAGGCCTATAAAGTCTCGTCGGTGGAGGAGTTTGGTAAGTTGGCTAGTGCGAGTCCGGGATCGGAGAGGCCTATATTGTCACGTTGGCGGAGGAGTTTGGGCAGTTGGGCAGTGCGAGTCCGGTATTGGAGAGGCCTATAAAGGCCCGTCGGAGGAGGAGTTTGGGAAGTTGGGAAGTGCGAGTCCGGGATCGGAGAGGCCTCTAAAGGCCCGTCGGAGAGGAGTTTGGGCAGTTGGGTAGTGCGAGTCCGGGATCGGAGAGGCCTATAAATACTCGTCGGAGGAGGAGTTTGGGCAGTTGGGTAGTGCGAGTCCGGGATCGGAGAGGCCTATAAAGTCTCGTCGGAGGAGCAGTTTGGTCAGTTGGGTAGTGCGAGTCCGGGATCGGAGAGGCCCATAAAGTCTCGTTGGAGGAGGAGTTCGGGCAGTTGTGTAGTGTGAGTCCGGGATCGGAGAGGGCTATAAAGTCTCGTCGGAGGAGGAGTTTGGTCAGTTGGGTAGTGCGAGCCTGGGATCGGAGAGGCCTATAAAGTCACGTTGGAGGAGGAGTTTGGGCAGTTGGGCAGTGCGAGTCCGGTATTGCAGAGGCCTATAAAGGCCCTTCGGAGGAGGAGTTTGGGCAGTTGGGTAGTGCGAGTCCGGGATCGGAGAGGCCTATAAATGCTCGTCGGAGGAGGAGTTTGGGCAGTTGGGTAGTGCGAGTCCGAGATCGGAGAGGCCTATAAAGTCTCGTCGGAGGAGGAGTTTGGTCAGTTGGGTAGTGCAAGTCCGGGATCGGAGAGGCGTATGAAGTCTCGTCGGTGGAGGAGTTTGGTCAGTTGGGCAGTGCGAGTCCGGGGTCGGAGAGGCGTATAAAGGCTCGTCGGAGGAGGAGTTTGGGCAGTTGGGCAGTGCGAGTGCGGGATCGGAGAGGCCTCTAAAGGCCCGTCAGAGGAGGAGTTTGGGCAGTTGGGCAGTGCGAGTCCGGGATCGGAGAGGCCTATAAAGTCTCGTCGGAGGAGGAGTTTGGGCAGTTGTGTAGTGAGAGTCCGGGATCGGAGAGGCCTCTAAATTCTCGTCGGAGGAGGAGTTTGGTCAGTTGGGTAGTGCGAGTCCGGGATCGGAGAGGCCTATAAAGACTCTTCGGAGGAGGTGTTTGGGCAGTTGGGTAGTGCGAGTCCGGGTTCGCAAGGCCTATAAATGCTCGTCGGAGGAGGAGTTTGGTCAGTTGGGCAGTGCGAGTCCGGGGTCGGAGAGGCCTATAAAGTCTCGTCGGAGGAGGAGTTTGGTCAGTTGGGTACTGCGAGTCCGGGATCGGAGAGACATATAAAGTCTCGTTGGAGGAGGAAATCGGGCAGTTGGGTAGTGCGAGTCCGGGATCGGAGAGGCCTATAAAGTCACGTTGCAGGAGGAGTTTGGACAGTTGGGCAGTGCGAGTCCGGTATTGGAGAGGCCTATAAAGGCCCGTGGGAGGAGGAGTTTGTGCAGTTGGGTAGTGCGAGTCCGGGATCGGAGAGGCCTCTAAAAGCCAGTCGGAGAGGAGTTTGGGCAGTTGGGTAGTGCGAGTCCAGGATCGGAGAGGCCTATAAATGCTCGTCGGAGGAGGAGTTTGGGCAATTGGGTAGTGCGAGTCCGGGATCGGAGAGGCGAATAAAGTCTCGTCGGAGGAGGAGTTTGGGCAGTTGGGTGGTGCGAGTCCGGGATCGGAGAGGCCTATAAATACTCGTCGGAGGAGGAGTTTGGGCAGTTGGGTAGTGCGAGTCCGGGATCGGAGAGGCCTCTTAAGTCTCGTCGGAGGAGGAGTTTGGTCAGTTGGGTAGTGCGAGTCCGGGATCGGAGAGGCCTATGAAGTCTCGTCGGAGGAGGAGTTTGGTCAGTTGGGTAGTGCGAGTCCGGGATTGGAGAGGCCGATAAAGTCACGTTGCAGGAGGAGTTTGGGCAGTTGGGCAGTGCGAGTCCGGGATCGGAGAGGCCTATAAATGCTCGTCGGAGGAGGAGTTTGGGCAGTTGGGTAGTGCGAGTCCGGGATCGGAGAGGCCTATAAATGCTCGTCGGAGGAGGAGTTTGGCCAGTTGGGCAGTGCGAGTCCGGGGTCGGAGAGGCCTAAAAGGCTCGTCGGAGGAGGAGTTTGGGCAGTTGGGCAGTGCGAGTCCGGGATCGGAGAGGCCTCTAAAGGCCCGTCGGAGGAGGAGTTTGTGCAGTTGGGCAGTGCGACTCCGGGATCGGAGAGGCCTATAAAGTCTCGTTTGAGGAGGAGTTTGGGCAGTTGGGTATAGCGAGTCGGGGATCGGAGAGGGCTCTAAATTCTCGTCGGAGGAGGAGTTTGGTCAGTTGGGTAGTGCGAGTCCGGGATCGGAGAGGCCTATAAAGACTCGTCGGAGGAGGAGTTTGGGCAGTTGGGTAGTGCGAGTCTGGGATCGGAGAGGCATATAAAGTCTCGTCGGAGGAGGAGTTTGGTCAGTTGGGTTCTGCGAGTCCGGGATCGGAGAGGCCTATAAAGTCTCGTTGGAGGACGAGTTCGGGCAGTTGTGTAGTGCGAGTCCGGGATCGGAGAGGCCTATAAAGTCTCGTCGGTGGAGGAGTTTGGTAAGTTGGCTAGTGCGAGTCCGGGATCGGAGAGGCCTATATTGTCACGTTGGCGGAGGAGTTTGGGCAGTTGGGCAGTGCGAGTCCGGTATTGGAGAGGCCTATAAAGGCCCGTCGGAGGAGGAGTTTGGGAAGTTGGGAAGTGCGAGTCCGGGATCGGAGAGGCCTCTAAAGGCCCGTCGGAGAGGAGTTTGGGCAGTTGGGTAGTGCGAGTCCGGGATCGGAGAGGCCTATAAATACTCGTCGGAGGAGGAGTTTGGGCAGTTGGGTAGTGCGAGTCCGGGATCGGAGAGGCCTATAAAGTCTCGTCGGAGGAGCAGTTTGGTCAGTTGGGTAGTGCGAGTCCGGGATCGGAGAGGCCCATAAAGTCTCGTTGGAGGAGGAGTTCGGGCAGTTGTGTAGTGCGAGTCCGGGATCGGAGAGGGCTATAAAGTCTCGTCGGAGGAGGAGTTTGGTCAGTTGGGTAGTGCGAGCCTGGGATCGGAGAGGCCTATAAAGTCACGTTGGAGGAGGAGTTTGGGCAGTTGGGCAGTGCGAGTCCGGTATTGCAGAGGCCTATAAAGGCCCGTCGGAGGAGGAGTTTGGGCAGTTGGGTAGTGCGAGTCCGGGATCGGAGAGGCCTATAAATGCTCGTCGGAGGAGGAGTTTGGGCAGTTGGGTAGTGCGAGTCCGAGATCGGAGAGGCCTATAAAGTCTCGTCGGAGGAGGAGTTTGGTCAGTTGGGTAGTGCAAGTCCGGGATCGGAGAGGCGTATGAAGTCTCGTCGGTGGAGGAGTTTGGTCAGTTGGGCAGTGCGAGTCCGGGGTCGGAGAGGCGTATAAAGGCTCGTCGGAGGAGGAGTTTGGGCAGTTGGGTAGTGCGAGTCCGAGATCGGAGAGGCCTATAAAGTCTCGTCGGAGGAGGAGTTTGGTCAGTTGGGTAGTGCAAGTCCGGGATCGGAGAGGCGTATGAAGTCTCGTCGGTGGAGGAGTTTGGGCAGTTGGTCAGTGCGAGTGTGGGTTCGGAGAGGCCTCTATAGGCCCGTCAGAGGAGGAGTTTGGGCAGTTGGGCAGTGCGAGTCCGGGATCGGAGAGGCCTATAAAGTCTCGTCGGAGGAGGAGTTCGGGCAGTTGTGTAGTGCGAGTCCGGGATCGGAGAGGGCTATAAAGTCTCGTCGGAGGAGGAGTTTGGTCAGTTGGGTAGTGCGAGCCCGGGATCGGAGAGGCCTATAAAGTCACGTTGGAGGAGGAGTTTGGGCAGTTGGGCAGTGCGAGTCCGGTATTGCAGAGGCCTATAAAGGCCCGTCGGTGGAGGAGTTTGGGCAGTTGGGTAGTGCGAGTCCGGGATCGGAGAGGCCTATAAATGCTCGTCGGAGGAGGAGTTTGGGCAGTTGGGTAGTGCGAGTCCGAGATCGGAGAGGCCTATAAAGTCTCGTCGGAGGAGGAGTTTTGTCAGTTGGGTAGTGCAAGTCCGGGATCGGAGAGGCGTATAAAGTCTCGTCGGAGGAGGAGTTTGGTCAGTTGGGCAGTGCGAGTCCGGGGTCGGAGAGGCCTATAAAGGCTCGTCGGAGGAGGAGTTTGGGCAGTTGGGCAGTGCGAGTGCGGGATCGGAGAGGCCTCTAAAAGCCCGTCAGAGGAGGAGTTTGGGCAGTTGGGCAGTGCGAGTCCGGGATCGGAGAGGCCTATAAAGTCTCGTCGGAGGAGGAGTTTGGGCAGTTGTGTAGTGAGAGTCCGGGATCGGAGAGGCCTCTAAATTCTCGTCGGAGGAGGAGTTTGGTCAGTTGGGTAGTGCGAGTCCGGGATCGGAGAGGCCTATAAAGACTCTTCGGAGGAGGAGTTTGGGCAGTTGGGTAGTGCGAGTCCGGGTTCGGAGAGGCCTATAAATGCTCGTCGGAGGAGGAGTTTGGTCAGTTGGGCAGTGCGAGTCCGGGGTCGGAGAGGCCTATAAAGTCTCGTCGGAGGAGGAGTTTGGGCAGTTGGGTAGTGCGAGTCTGGGATCGGAGAGGCCTATAATGTCTCGTCGGAGGAGGAGTTTGGTCAGTTGGGTACTGCGAGTCCGGGATCGGAGAGACATATAATGTCTCGTTGGAGGAGGAGTTCGGGCAGTTGGGTAGTGCGAGTCCGGGATCGGAGAGGCCTATAAAGTCACGTTGCAGGAGGAGTTTGGACAGTTGGGCAGTGCGAGTCCGGTATTGGAGAGGCCTATAAAGGCCCGTGGGAGGAGGAGTTTGTGCAGTTGGGTAGTGCGAGTCCGGGATCGGAGAGGCCTCTAAAAGCCAGTCGGAGAGGAGTTTGGGCAGTTGGGTAGTGCGAGTCCAGGATCGGAGAGGCCTATAAATGCTCGTCGGAGGAGGAGTTTGGGCAATTGGGTAGTGCGAGTCCGGGATCGGAGAGGCGAATAAAGTCTCGTCGGAGGAGGAGTTTGGGCAGTTGGGTGGTGCGAGTCCGGGATCGGAGAGGCCTATAAATACTCGTCGGAGGAGGAGTTTGGGCAGTTGGGTAGTGCGAGTCCGGGATCGGAGAGGCCTCTTAAGTCTCGTCGGAGGAGGAGTTTGGTCAGTTGGGTAGTGCGAGTCCGGGATCGGAGAGGCCTATGAAGTCTCGTCGGAGGAGGAGTTTGGTCAGTTGGGTAGTGCGAGTCCGGGATCGGAGAGGCCTCTAAAGGCCCGTCGGAGGAGGAGTTTGTGCAGTTGGGCAGTGCGAGTCCGGGATCGGAGAGGCCTATAAATGCTCGTCGGAGGAGGAGTTTGGGCAGTTGGGTAGTGCGAGTCCGGGATCGGAGAGGCCTATAAATGCTCGTCGGAGGAGGAGTTTGGCCAGTTGGGCAGTGCGAGTCCGGGGTCGGAGAGGCCTAAAAGGCTCGTCGGAGGAGGAGTTTGGGCAGTTGGGCAGTGCGAGTCCGGGATCGGAGAGGCCTCTAAAGGCCCGTCGGAGGAGGAGTTTGTGCAGTTGGGCAGTGCGAGTCCGGGATCGGAGAGGCCTATAAAGTCTCGTTTGAGGAGGAGTTTGGGCAGTTGGGTATAGCGAGTCGGGGATCGGAGAGGGCTCTAAATTCTCGTCAGAGGAGGAGTTTGGTCAGTTGGGTAGTCCGAGTCCGGGATCAGAGAGGCCTATAAAGACTCGTCGGAGGAGGAGTTTGGGCAGTTGGGTAGTGCGAGTCTGGGATCGGAGAGGCATATAAAGTCTCGTCGGAGGAGGAGTTTGGTCAGTTGGGTTCTGCGAGTCCGGGATCGGAGAGGCCTATAAAGTCTCGTTGGAGGACGAGTTCGGGCAGTTGTGTAGTGCGAGTCCGGGATCGGAGAGGCCTATAAAGTCTCGTCGGTGGAGGAGTTTGGTAAGTTGGCTAGTGCGAGTCCGGGATCGGAGAGGCCTATATTGTCACGTTGGCGGAGGAGTTTGGGCAGTTGGGCAGTGCGAGTCCGGTATTGGTGAGGCCTATAAAGGCCCGTCGGAGGAGGAGTTTGGGAAGTTGGGAAGTGCGAGTCCGGGATCGGAGAGGCCTCTAAAGGCCCGTCGGAGAGGAGTTTGGGCAGTTGGGTAGTGCGAGTCCGGGATCGGAGAGGCCTATAAATACTCGTCGGAGGAGGAGTTTGGGCAGTTGGGTAGTGCGAGTCCGGGATCGGAGACGCCTATAAAGTCTCGTCGGAGGAGCAGTTTGGTCAGTTGGGTAGTGCGAGTCCGGGATCGGAGAGGCCCATAAAGTCTCGTTGGAGGAGGAGTTCGGGCAGTTGTGTAGTGCGAGTCCGGGATCGGAGAGGGCTATAAAGTCTCGTCGGAGGAGGAGTTTGGTCAGTTGGGTAGTGCGAGCCCGGGATCGGAGAGGCCTATAAAGTCACGTTGGAGGAGGAGTTTGGGCAGTTGGGCAGTGCGAGTCCGGTATTGCAGAGGCCTATAAAGGCCCGTCGGAGGAGGAGTTTGGGCAGTTGGGTAGTGCGAGTCCGGGATCGGAGAGGCCTATAAATGCTCGTCGGAGGAGGAGTTTGGGCAGTTGGGTAGTGCGAGTCCGAGATCGGAGAGGCCTATAAAGTCTCGTCGGAGGAGGAGTTTGGTCAGTTGGGTAGTGCAAGCCCGGGATCGGAGAGGCGTATGAAGTCTCGTCGGTGGAGGAGTTTGGTCAGTTGGGCAGTGCGAGTCCGGGGTCGGAGAGGCCTATAAAGGCTCGTCGGAGGAGGAGTTTGGGCAGTTGGTCAGTGCGAGTGCGGGATCGGAGAGGCCTCTAAAGGCCCGTCAGAGGAGGAGTTTGGGCAGTTGGGCAGTGCGAGTCCGGGATCGGAGAGGCCTATAAAGTCTCGTCGGAGGAGGAGTTCGGGCAGTTGTGTAGTGCGAGTCCGGGATCGGAGAGGGCTATAAAGTCTCGTCGGAGGAGGAGTTTGGTCAGTTGGGTAGTGCGAGCCCGGGATCGGAGAGGCCTATAAAGTCACGTTGGAGGAGGAGTTTGGGCAGTTGGGCAGTGCGAGTCCGGTATTGCAGAGGCCTATAAAGGCCCGTCGGTGGAGGAGTTTGGGCAGTTGGGTAGTGCGAGTCCGGGATCGGAGAGGCCTATAAATGCTCGTCGGAGGAGGAGTTTGGGCAGTTGGGTAGTGCGAGTCCGAGATCGGAGAGGCCTATAAAGTCTCGTCGGAGGAGGAGTTTGGTCAGTTGGGTAGTGCAAGTCCGGGATCGGAGAGGCGTATAAAGTCTCGTCGGAGGAGGAGTTTGGTCAGTTGGGCAGTGCGAGTCCGGGGTCAGAGAGGCCTATAAAGGCTCGTCGGAGGAGGAGTTTGGGCAGTTGGGCAGTGCGAGTGCGGGATCGGAGAGGCCTCTAAAAGCCCGTCAGAGGCGGAGTTTGGGCAGTTGGGCAGTGCGAGTCCGGGATCGGAGAGGCCTATAAAGTCTCGTCGGAGGAGGAGTTTGGGCAGTTGTGTAGTGAGAGTCCGGGATCGGAGAGGCCTCTAAATTCTCGTCGGAGGAGGAGTTTGGTCAGTTGGGTAGTGCGAGTCCGGGATCGGAGAGGCCTATAAAGACTCTTCGGAGGAGGAGTTTGGGCAGTTGGGTAGTGCGAGTCCGGGATCGGAGAGGCCTATAATGTCTCGTCGGAGGAGGAGTTTGGTCAGTTGGGTACTGCGAGTCCGGGATCGGAGAGACATATAAAGTCTCGTTGGAGGAGGAGTTCGGGCAGTTGGGTAGTGCGAGTCCGGGATCGGAGAGGCCTATAAAGTCACGTTGCAGGAGGAGTTTGGACAGTTGGGCAGTGCGAGTCCGGTATTGGAGAGGCCTATAAAGGCCCGTGGGAGGAGGAGTTTGTGCAGTTGGGTAGTGCGAGTCCGGGATCGGAGAGGCCTCTAAAAGCCAGTCGGAGAGGAGTTTGGGCAGTTGGGTCGTGCGAGTCCAGGTTCGGAGAGGCCTATAAATGCTCGTCGGAGGAGCAGTTTGGGCAATTGGGTAGTGCGAGTCCGGGATCGGAGAGGCGAATAAAGTCTCGTCGGAGGAGAAGTTTGGGCAGTTGGGTGGTGCGAGTCCTGGATCGGAGAGGCCTATAAATACTCGTCGGAGGAGGAGTTTGGGCAGTTGGGTAGTGTGAGTCCGGGATTGGAGAGGCCTCTTAAGTCTCGTCGGAGGAGGAGTTTGGTCAGTTGGGTAGTGCGAGTCCGGGATCGGAGAGGCCTATGAAGTCTCGTCGGAGGAGGAGTTTGGTCAGTTGGGTAGTGCGAGTTCGCGATCGGAGAGGCCTATAAAGTCACGTTGGAGGATGAGTTTGGGCAGTTGGGCAGTGCGAGTCCGGGATCGGAGAGGCCTATAAATGCTCGTCGGAGGAGGAGTTTGGGCAGTTGGGTAGTGCGAGTCCGGGATCGGAGAGGCCTATAAATGCTCGTCGGAGGAGGAGTTTGGCCAGTTGGGCAGTGCGAGTCCGGGGTCGGAGAGGCCTAAAAGGCTCGTCGGAGGAGGAGTTTGGGCAGTTGGGCAGTGCGAGTCCGGGATCGGAGAGGCCTCTAAAGGCCCGTCGGAGGAGGAGTTTGTGCAGTTGGGCAGTGCGAGTCCGGGATCGGAGAGGCCTATAAAGTCTCGTCGGAGGAGGAGTTTGGGCAGTTGGGTATAGCGAGTCGGGGATCGGAGAGGGCTCTAAATTCTCGTCGGAGGAGGAGTTTGGTCAGTTGGGTACTGCGAGTCCGGGATCGGAGAGGCCTATAAAGTCTCGTCGGAGGAGGAGTTCCGGCAGTTGGGTAGTGCGAGTCCGGGATCGGAGAGGCCTATAAAGTCTCGTCGGAGGAGGAGTTCGTGCAGTTGGGTAGTGCGAGTCCGGGATCGGAGAGGCCTATAAAGTCTCGTCGGAGGAGGAGTTCGGGCAGTTGGGTAGTGCGAGTCCGGGATCGGAGAGGCCTCTAAAGGACCGTCGAAAGAGGAGTTTGGGCAGTTGGGTAGTGCGAGTCCAGGATCGGAGAGGCCTATAAAGTCTCGTTGGAGGAGGAGTTTGGGCAGTTGGGTAGTGCGAGTCCGGGATCGTAGAGGCCAATAAAGTCTCGTCGGAGGAGGAGTTTGGGCAGTTGGGTCGTGCGAGTCCGGGATCGGAGAGGCCTATAAATACTCGTCGGAGGAGGAGTTTGGGCAGTTGGGTAGTGCGAGTCTGGGATCGGAGAGGCCTATAAAGTCTCGTCGGAGGAGGAGTTTGGTCAGTTGGGTACTGCGAGTCCGGGATCGGAGAGACATATAAAGTCTCGTTGGAGGATGAGTTCGGGCAGTTGTGTAGTCCGAGTCCGGGCTCGGAGAGGCCTATAAAGTCTCGTCGGAGGAGGAGTTTGGTCAGTTGGTTTCTGCGAGTCCGGGATCGGAGAGGCCTATAAAGTCTCGTTGGAGGAGGAGTTCGGGCAGTTGTGTAGTGCGAGTCTGAGATCGGAGAGGCCTATAAAGTCTCGTCGGTGGAGGAGTTTGGTCAGTTGGATAGTGCGAGTCCAGGATCGGAGAGGCCTATATTGTCACGTTGGCGGAGGAGTTTGGGCAGTTGGGCAGTGCGAGTCCGGTATTGGAGAGGCCTATAAAGGCCCGTCGGAGGAGGAGTTTGGGCAGTTGGGAAGTGCGAGTCCAGGATCGGAGAGGCCTCTAAAGGCCCGTCGGAGAGGAGTTTGGGCAGTTGGGTAGTGCGAGTCCGGGGTCGGAGAGGCCTATAAAGTCTCGTCGTTGAGGAGTTTGGGCTGTTGGGTAGTGCGAGTCTGGGATCGGAGAGGCCTATAATGTCTCGTCGGAGGAGGAGTTTGGTCAGTTGGGTACTGCGAGTCCGGGATCGGAGAGACATATAAAGTCTCGTTGGAGGAGGAGTTCGGGCAGTTGGGTAGTGCGAGTCCGGGATCAGAGAGGCCTATAAAGTCACGTTGCAGGAGGAGTTTGGACAGTTGGGCAGTGCGAGTCCGGTATTGGAGAGGCCTATAAAGGCCCGTGGGAGGAGGAGTTTGTGCAGTTGGGTAGTGCGAGTCCGGGATCGGAGAGGCCTATAAAGTCTCGTTGGAGGAGGAGTTCGGGCAGTTGTGTAGTGCGAGTCCGGGATCGGAGAGGCCTATAAAGTCTCGTCGGAGGAGGAGTTTGGGCAGTTGTGTAGTGAGAGTCCGGGATCGGAGAGGCCTCTAAATTCTCGTCGGAGGAGGAGTTTGGTCAGTTGGGTAGTGCGAGTCCGGGATCGGAGAGGCCTATAAAGACTCTTCGGAGGAGGAGTTTGGGCAGTTGGGTAGTGCGAGTCCGGGTTCGGATAGGCCTATAAATGCTCGTCGGAGGAGGAGTTTGGTCAGTTGGGCAGTGCGAGTCCGGGGTCGGAGAGGCCTATAAAGTCTCGTCGGAGGAGGAGTTTGGGCAGTTGGGTAGTGTGAGTCTGGGATCGGAGAGGCCAATAATGTCTCGTCGGAGGAGGAGTTTGGTCAGTTGGGTACTGCGAGTCCGGGATCGGAGAGACATATAAAGTCTCGTTGGAGGAGGAGTTCGGGCAGTTGGGTAGTCCGAGTCCGGGATCGGAGAGGCCTATAAAGTCACGTTGCAGGAGGAGTTTGGACAGTTGGGCAGTGCGAGTCCGGTATTGGAGAGGCCTATAAAGGCCCGTGGGAGGAGGAGTTTGTGCAGTTGGGTAGTGCGAGTCCGGGATCGGAGAGGCCTCTAAAAGCCAGTCGGAGAGGAGTTTGGGCAGTTGGGTAGTGCGAGTCCAGGATCGGAGAGGCCTATAAATGCTCGTCGGAGGAGGAGTTTGGGCAATTGGGTAGTGCGAGTCCGGGATCGGAGAGGCGAATAAAGTCTCGTCGGAGGAGGAGTTTGGGCAGTTGGGTGGTGCGAGTCCGGGATCGGAGAGGCCTATAAATACTCGTCGGAGGAGGAGTTTGGGCAGTTGGGTAGTGCGAGTCCGGGATCGGAGAGGCCTCTTAAGTCTCGTCGAAGGAGGAGTTTGGTCAGTTGGGTAGTGCGAGTCCGGGATCGGAGAGGCCTATGAAGTCTCGTCGGAGGAGGAGTTTGGTCAGTTGGGTAGTGCGAGTCCGGGATCGGAGAGGCCTATAAAGTCACGTTGGAGGAGGAGTTTGGGCAGTTGGGCAGTGCGAGTCCGGTATCGGAGAGGCCTATAAATGCTCGTCGGAGGAGGAGTTTGGGCAGTTGGGTAGTGCGAGTCCGGGATCGGAGAGGCCTATAAATGCTCGTCGGAGGAGGAGTTTGGCCAGTTGGGCAGTGCGAGTCCGGGATCGGGGAGGCCTATAAAGTCTCGTCGGAGGAGGAGTTCGTGCAGTTGGGTAGTGCGAGTCCGGGATTGGAGAGGCCTATAAAGTCTCATCGGAGGAGGAGTTCGGGCAGTTGGGTAGTGCGAGTCCGGGATCGGAGAGGCCTCTAAAGGACCGTCGAAAGAGGAGTTTGGGCAGTTGGGTAGTGCGAGTCCAGGATCGGAGAGGCCTATAAATGCTCGTCGGAGGAGCAGTTTGGGCAGTTGGGTAGTGCGAGTCCGGGATCGTAGAGGCCAATAAAGTCTCGTCGGAGGAGGAGTTTGGGCAGTTGGGTCGTGCGAGTCCGGGATGGGAGAGGCCTATGAATACTCGTCGGAGGAGGAGTTTGGGCAGTTGGGTAGTGCGAGTCTGGGATCGGAGAGGCCTATAAAGTCTCGTCGGAGGAGGAGTTTGGTCAGTTGGGTACTGCGAGTCCGGGATCGGAGAGACATATAAAGTCTCGTTGGAGGAGGAGTTCGGGCAGTTGTGTAGTCCGAGTCCGGGCTCGGAGAGGCATATAAAGTCTCGTCGGAGGAGGAGTTTGGTCAGTTGGGTTCTGCGAGTCCGGGATCGGAGAGGCCTATAAAGTCTCGTTGGAGGAGGAGTTCGGGCAGTTGTGTAGTGCGAGAACGGGATCAGAGAGGCCTATAAAGTCTCGTCGGTGGAGGAGTTTGGTCAGTTGGATAGTGCGAGTCCAGGATCGGAGAGGCCTATATTGTCACGTTGGCGGAGGAGTTTGGGCAGTTGGGCAGTGCGAGTCCGGTATTGGAGAGGCCTATAAAGGCCCGTCGGAGGAGGAGTTTGGGCAGTTGGGAAGTGCGAGTCCAGGATCGGAGAGGCCTCTAAAGGCCCGTCGGAGAGGAGTTTGGGCAGTTGGGTAGTGCGAGTCCGGGGTCGGAGAGGCCTATAAAGTCTCGTCGTTGAGGAGTTTGGGCAGTTGGGTAGTGCGAGTCTGGGATCGGAGAGGCCTATAATGTCTTGTCGGAGGAGGAGTTTGGTCAGTTGGGTACTGCGAGTCCGGGATCGGAGAGACATATAAAGTCTCGTTGGAGGAGGAGTTCGGGCAGTTGGGTAGTGCGAGTCCGGGATCGGAGAGGCCTATAAAGTCACGTTGCAGGAGGAGTTTGGACAGTTGGGCAGTGCGAGTCCGGTATTGGAGAGGCCTATAAAGGCCCGTGGGAGGAGGAGTTTGTGCAGTTGGGTAGTGCGAGTCCGGGATCGGAGAGGCCTATAAAGTCTCGTTGGAGGAGGAGTTCGGGCAGTTGTGTAGTGCGAGTCCGGGATCGGAGAGGCCTATAAAGTCTCGTCGGAGGAGGAGTTTGGGCAGTTGTGTAGTGAGAGTCCGGGATCGGAGAGGCCTCTAAATTCTCGTCGGAGGAGGAGTTTGGTCAGTTGGGTAGTGCGAGTCCGGGATCGGAGAGGCCTATAAAGACTCTTCGGAGGAGGAGTTTGGGCAGTTGGGTAGTGCGAGTCCGGGTTCGGAGAGGCCTATAAATGCTCGTCGGAGGAGGAGTTTGGTCAGTTGGGCATTGCGAGTCCGGGGTCGGAGAGGCCTATAAAGTCTCGTCGGAGGAGGAGTTTGGGCAGTTGGGTAGTGCGAGTCTGGGATCGGAGAGGCCTATAATGTCTCGTCGGAGGAGGAGTTTGGTCAGTTGGGTACTGCGAGTCCGGGATCGGAGAGACATATAAAGTCTCGTTGGAGGAGGAGTTCGGGCAGTTGGGTAGTGCGAGTCCGGGATCGGAGAGGCCTATAAAGTCACGTTGCAGGAGGAGTTTGGACAGTTGGGCAGTGCGAGTCCGGTATTGGAGAGGCCTATAAAGGCCCGTGGGAGGAGGAGTTTGTGCAGTTGGGTAGTGCGAGTCCGGGATCGGAGAGGCCTCTAAAAGCCAGCCGGAGAGGAGTTTGGGCAGTTGGGTAGTGCGAGTCCAGGATCGGAGAGGCCTATAAATGCTCGTCGGAGGAGGAGTTTGGGCAATTGGGTAGTGCGAGTCCGGGATCGGAGAGGCGAATAAAGTCTCGTCGGAGGAGGAGTTTGGGCAGTTGTGTGGTGCGAGTCCGGGATCGGAGAGGCCTATAAATACTCGTCGGAGGAGGAGTTTGGGCAGTTGGGTAGTGCGAGTCCGGGATCGGAGAGGCCTCTTAAGTCTCGTCGGAGGAGGAGTTTGGTCAGTTGGGTAGTGCGAGTCCGGGATCGGAGAGGCCTATGAAGTCTCGTCGGAGGAGGAGTTTGGTCAGTTGGGTAGTGCGAGTCCGGGATCGGAGAGGCCTATAAAGTCACGTTGGAGGAGGAGTTTGGGCAGTTGGGCAGTGCGAGTCCGGGATCGGAGAGGCCTATAAATGCTCGTCGGAGGAGGAGTTTGGGCAGTTGGGTAGTGCGAGTCCGGGATCGGAGAGGCCTATAAAGGCTCGTCGGAGGAGGAGTTTGGGCAGTTGGTCAGTGCGAGTGCGGGATCGGAGAGGCCTCTAAAGGCCCGTCAGAGGAGGAGTTTGGGCAGTTGGGCAGTGCGAGTCCGGGATCGGAGAGGCCTATAAAGTCTCGTCGGAGGAGGAGTTCGGGCAGTTGTGTAGTGCGAGTCCGGGATCGGAGAGGGCTATAAAGTCTCGTCGGAGGAGGAGTTTGGTCAGTTGGGTAGTGCGAGCCCGGGATCGGAGAGGCCTATAAAGTCACGTTGGAGGAGGAGTTTGGGCAGTTGGGCAGTGCGAGTCCGGTATTGCAGAGGCCTATAAAGGCCCGTCGGTGGAGGAGTTTGGGCAGTTGGGTAGTGCGAGTCCGGGATCGGAGAGGCCTATAAATGCTCGTCGGAGGAGGAGTTTGGGCAGTTGGGTAGTGCGAGTCCGAGATCGGAGAGGCCTATAAAGTCTCGTCGGAGGAGGAGTTTGGTCAGTTGGGTAGTGCAAGTCCGGGATCGGAGAGGCGTATAAAGTCTCGTCGGAGGAGGAGTTTGGTCAGTTGGGCAGTGCGAGTCCGGGGTCGGAGAGGCCTATAAAGGCTCGTCGGAGGAGGAGTTTGGGCAGTTGGGCAGTGCGAGTGCGGGATCGGAGAGGCCTCTAAAAGCCCGTCAGAGGCGGAGTTTGGGCAGTTGGGCAGTGCGAGTCCGGGATCGGAGAGGCCTATAAAGTCTCGTCGGAGGAGGAGTTTGGGCAGTTGTGTAGTGAGAGTCCGGGATCGGAGAGGCCTCTAAATTCTCGTCGGAGGAGGAGTTTGGTCAGTTGGGTAGTGCGAGTCCGGGATCGGAGAGGCCTATAAAGACTCTTCGGAGGAGGAGTTTGGGCAGTTGGGTAGTGCGAGTCCGGGATCGGAGAGGCCTATAATGTCTCGTCGGAGGAGGAGTTTGGTCAGTTGGGTACTGCGAGTCCGGGATCGGAGAGACATATAAAGTCTCGTTGGAGGAGGAGTTCGGGCAGTTGGGTAGTGCGAGTCCGGGATCGGAGAGGCCTATAAAGTCACGTTGCAGGAGGAGTTTGGACAGTTGGGCAGTGCGAGTCCGGTATTGGAGAGGCCTATAAAGGCCCGTGGGAGGAGGAGTTTGTGCAGTTGGGTAGTGCGAGTCCGGGATCGGAGAGGCCTCTAAAAGCCAGTCGGAGAGGAGTTTGGGCAGTTGGGTCGTGCGAGTCCAGGTTCGGAGAGGCCTATAAATGCTCGTCGGAGGAGCAGTTTGGTCAGTTGGGCAGTGCGAGTCCGGGGTCGGAGAGGCCTATAAAGGCTCGTCGGAGGAGGAGTTTGGGCAGTTGGGCAGTGCGAGTGCGGGATCGGAGAGGCCTCTAAAAGCCCGTCAGAGGCGGAGTTTGGGCAGTTGGGCAGTGCGAGTCCGGGATCGGAGAGGCCTATAAAGTCTCGTCGGAGGAGGAGTTTGGGCAGTTGTGTAGTGAGAGTCCGGGATCGGAGAGGCCTCTAAATTCTCGTCGGAGGAGGAGTTTGGTCAGTTGGGTAGTGCGAGTCCGGGATCGGAGAGGCCTATAAAGACTCTTCGGAGGAGGAGTTTGGGCAGTTGGGTAGTGCGAGTCCGGGATCGGAGAGGCCTATAATGTCTCGTCGGAGGAGGAGTTTGGTCAGTTGGGTACTGCGAGTCCGGGATCGGAGAGACATATAAAGTCTCGTTGGAGGAGGAGTTCGGGCAGTTGGGTAGTGCGAGTCCGGGATCGGAGAGGCCTATAAAGTCACGTTGCAGGAGGAGTTTGGACAGTTGGGCAGTGCGAGTCCGGTATTGGAGAGGCCTATAAAGGCCCGTGGGAGGAGGAGTTTGTGCAGTTGGGTAGTGCGAGTCCGGGATCGGAGAGGCCTCTAAAAGCCAGTCGGAGAGGAGTTTGGGCAGTTGGGTCGTGCGAGTCCAGGTTCGGAGAGGCCTATAAATGCTCGTCGGAGGAGCAGTTTGGGCAATTGGGTAGTGCGAGTCCGGGATCGGAGAGGCGAATAAAGTCTCGTCGGAGGAGAAGTTTGGGCAGTTGGGTGGTGCGAATCCTGGATCGGAGAGGCCTATAAATACTCGTCGGAGGAGGAGTTTGGGCAGTTGGGTAGTGTGAGTCCGGGATTGGAGAGGCCTCTTAAGTCTCGTCGGAGGAGGAGTTTGGTCAGTTGGGTAGTGCGAGTCCGGGATCGGAGAGGCCTATGAAGTCTCGTCGGAGGAGGAGTTTGGTCAGTTGGGTAGTGCGAGTTCGGGATCGGAGAGGCCTATAAAGTCACGTTGGAGGATGAGTTTGGGCAGTTGGGCAGTGCGAGTCCGGGATCGGAGAGGCCTATAAATGCTCGTCGGAGGAGGAGTTTGGGCAGTTGGGTAGTGCGAGTCCGGGATCGGAGAGGCCTATAAATGCTCGTCGGAGGAGGAGTTTGGCCAGTTGGGCAGTGCGAGTCCGGGGTCGGAGAGGCCTAAAAGGCTCGTCGGAGGAGGAGTTTGGGCAGTTGGGCAGTGCGAGTCCGGGATCGGAGAGGCCTCTAAAGGCCCGTCGGAGGAGGAGTTTGTGCAGTTGGGCAGTGCGAGTCCGGGATCGGAGAGGCCTATAAAGTCTCGTCGGAGGAGGAGTTTGGGCAGTTGGGTATAGCGAGTCGGGGATCGGAGAGGGCTCTAAATTCTCGTCGGAGGAGGAGTTTGGTCAGTTGGGTACTGCGAGTCCGGGATCGGAGAGGCCTATAAAGTCTCGTCGGAGGAGGAGTTCCGGCAGTTGGGTAGTGCGAGTCCGGGATCGGAGAGGCCTATAAAGTCTCGTCGGAGAAGGAGTTCGTGCAGTTGGGTAGTGCGAGTCCGGGATCGGAGAGGCCTATAAAGTCTCGTCGGAGCAGGAGTTCGGGCAGTTGGGTAGTGCGAGTCCGGGATCGGAGAGGCCTCTAAAGGACCGTCGAAAGAGGAGTTTGGGCAGTTGGGTAGTGCGAGTCCAGGATCGGAGAGGCCTATAAAGTCTCGTTGGAGGAGGAGTTTGGGCAGTTGGGTAGTGCGAGTCCGGGATCGTAGAGGCCAATAAAGTCTCGTCGGAGGAGGAGTTTGGGCAGTTGGGTCGTGCGAGTCCGGGATCGGAGAGGCCTATAAATACTCGTCGGAGGAGGAGTTTGGGCAGTTGGGTAGTGCGAGTCTGGGATCGGAGAGGCCTATAAAGTCTCGTCGGAGGAGGAGTTTGGTCAGTTGGGTACTGCGAGTCCGGGATCGGAGAGACATATAAAGTCTCGTTGGAGGATGAGTTCGGGCAGTTGTGTAGTCCGAGTCCGGGCTCGGAGAGGCCTATAAAGTCTCGTCGGAGGAGGAGTTTGGTCAGTTGGTTTCTGCGAGTCCGGGATCGGAGAGGCCTATAAAGTCTCGTTGGAGGAGGAGTTCGGGCAGTTGTGTAGTGCGAGTCTGAGATCGGAGAGGCCTATAAAGTCTCGTCGGTGGAGGAGTTTGGTCAGTTGGATAGTGCGAGTCCAGGATCGGAGAGGCCTATATTGTCACGTTGGCGGAGGAGTTTGGGCAGTTGGGCAGTGCGAGTCCGGTATTGGAGAGGCCTATAAAGGCCCGTCGGAGGAGGAGTTTGGGCAGTTGGGAAGTGCGAGTCCAGGATCGGAGAGGCCTCTAAAGGCCCGTCGGAGAGGAGTTTGGGCAGTTGGGTAGTGCGAGTCCGGGGTCGGAGAGGCCTATAAAGTCTCGTCGTTGAGGAGTTTGGGCTGTTGGGTAGTGCGAGTCTGGGATCGGAGAGGCCTATAATGTCTCGTCGGAGGAGGAGTTTGGTCAGTTGGGTACTGCGAGTCCGGGATCGGAGAGACATATAAAGTCTCGTTGGAGGAGGAGTTCGGGCAGTTGGGTAGTGCGAGTCCGGGATCAGAGAGGCCTATAAAGTCACGTTGCAGGAGGAGTTTGGACAGTTGGGCAGTGCGAGTCCGGTATTGGAGAGGCCTATAAAGGCCCGTGGGAGGAGGAGTTTGTGCAGTTGGGTAGTGCGAGTCCGGGATCGGAGAGGCCTATAAAGTCTCGTTGGAGGAGGAGTTCGGGCAGTTGTGTAGTGCGAGTCCGGGATCGGAGAGGCCTATAAAGTCTCGTCGGAGGAGGAGTTTGGGCAGTTGTGTAGTGAGAGTCCGGGATCGGAGAGGCCTCTAAATTCTCGTCGGAGGAGGAGTTTGGTCAGTTGGGTAGTGCGAGTCCGGGATCGGAGAGGCCTATAAAGACTCTTCGGAGGAGGAGTTTGGGCAGTTGGGTAGTGCGAGTCCGGGTTCGGATAGGCCTATAAATGCTCGTCGGAGGAGGAGTTTGGTCAGTTGGGCAGTGCGAGTCCGGGGTCGGAGAGGCCTATAAAGTCTCGTCGGAGGAGGAGTTTGGGCAGTTGGGTAGTGTGAGTCTGGGATCGGAGAGGCCAATAATGTCTCGTCGGAGGAGGAGTTTGGTCAGTTGGGTACTGCGAGTCCGGGATCGGAGAGACATATAAAGTCTCGTTGGAGGAGGAGTTCGGGCAGTTGGGTAGTCCGAGTCCGGGATCGGAGAGGCCTATAAAGTCACGTTGCAGGAGGAATTTGGACAGTTGGGCAGTGCGAGTCCGGTATTGGAGAGGCCTATAAAGGCCCGTGGGAGGAGGAGTTTGTGCAGTTGGGTAGTGCGAGTCCGGGATCGGAGAGGCCTCTAAAAGCCAGTCGGAGAGGAGTTTGGGCAGTTGGGTAGTGCGAGTCCAGGATCGGAGAGGCCTATAAATGCTCGTCGGAGGAGGAGTTTGGGCAATTGGGTAGTGCGAGTCCGGGATCGGAGAGGCGAATAAAGTCTCGTCGGAGGAGGAGTTTGGGCAGTTGGGTGGTGCGAGTCCGGGATCGGAGAGGCCTATAAATACTCGTCGGAGGAGGAGTTTGGGCAGTTGGGTAGTGCGAGTCCGGGATCGGAGAGGCCTCTTAAGTCTCGTCGAAGGAGGAGTTTGGTCAGTTGGGTAGTGCGAGTCCGGGATCGGAGAGGCCTATGAAGTCTCGTCGGAGGAGGAGTTTGGTCAGTTGGGTAGTGCGAGTCCGGGATCGGAGAGGCCTATAAAGTCACGTTGGAGGAGGAGTTTGGGCAGTTGGGCAGTGCGAGTCCGGTATCGGAGAGGCCTATAAATGCTCGTCGGAGGAGGAGTTTGGGCAGTTGGGTAGTGCGAGTCCGGGATCGGAGAGGCCTATAAATGCTCGTCGGAGGAGGAGTTTGGCCAGTTGGGCAGTGCGAGTCCGGGATCGGGGAGGCCTATAAAGTCTCGTCGGAGGAGGAGTTCGTGCAGTTGGGTAGTGCGAGTCCGGGATTGGAGAGGCCTATAAAGTCTCATCGGAGGAGGAGTTCGGGCAGTTGGGTAGTGCGAGTCCGGGATCGGAGAGGCCTCTAAAGGACCGTCGAAAGAGGAGTTTGG